>NW_026111786.1:212500-240000 GCF_024679095.1 Eriocheir sinensis | reverse complement strand
GGTTCCAGAGCCTTCGAACTCCCGCTAACTTTGACCTTTACATTTCAGCCCGGAATCGTGCCAAATCTATCCTCCGACTTAACAAAACTTCTTTCATTAATAGAAAATGTCAACACCTTGCTTCTTCTAATTCTTCCCGTGACTTCTGGCATCTAGCCAAAAATATCTCCTCCAATTTCACTTCTTCCTCTTTCCCTCCTCTCCTTAACCCTGACGGCAGCACTGCCGTCTCATCTGTCACTAAAGCTGAACTCTTCGCTCAAACTTTCTGTAAGAACTCCAACCTAGACGATTCTGGGCATTTTCCTCCTACTCATCTCCCCTCTGACTCCTTTATGCCTGTTATTAAGATTCTTCCAAATGATTTTTTCTATGCCCTCTCTGGCCTCAACTCTCAGAAGACTTATGGACCTGATGGAGTGCCTCCTATTGTCCTTAAAAGCTGTGCTCTTCCCCTAAACCTATCAACAGTGGCGTTCCACAGGGCTCTGTCCTATCACCCACTCTCTTCCTGTTATTCATCAATGATCTTCTTTCCATAAAAAACTGTCCTGTCCACTCATACGCCGACGACTCCACTCTGCATTATTCAATTTCTTTCAATAGAAGACCATCACAAGAGGAAGTACACGACTCCAGACTGGAGGCCGCAGAATGCTTAACCTCAGACCTTACTATTATTTCCGATTGGAACAAAAAGAATCTGATGTCCTTCAATGCCTCAAAACTCAATTTCTTCACCTATCCACTCAACACAATCTTCCAGACACCTATCCCCTATTCTTCGACAACACTCAGCTATCACCTTCTTAAGCACTAAACATCCTCGGTCTATCCTTAACTCAAAATCTCAACTGGAAACTTCATATCTCCTCTCTCTCTAAATCAACTTCCTCGAGTTTGGGCGTTCTGTATCATCTCCGCCAGTTCTTCTCCCCCGCGCAGATGTTATCCATGTACAGGTACTTGTCCGCCCTTGTATGGAGTATGCATGTCATGTGTGGGGAGGCTCCACTCACACAGCTCTTCTGGACAGAGTGGAGTCTAAGGCTCTCCGTCTCATCAACTCTCCTCCTACTGATAGTCTTCACCTCTTAAATTCGGTGCGATGTTGCCTCTCTTTCTATCTTCTAACGATAGTTCCACGCTGACTGCTCTTCTTAACTTTCTAACTGCATGCTTCGCCCCCTCCCGCGGCCCCGATGCACACGACTTTCTACGCATGCTCATCCCTATACTGTCCAAACCCTTATAAGAGTTAACCAGCATCTTCACTCTTTCATCCTTCACGCTGGTAAACTCTGGAACAATCTTCCTCATCTGTATTTCATCCTGCCTACGACTTGAACTCTTTCAAAAGGAGGTATCAGGACACCTCCTCCTGAAATTGACCTTTCTTTGGCCACCTCTTTTGATTTTTTGGGGAGCAGCAGTAGCGAGCTTTTTTATTGTTTAATTTTTTTGTGCCCTTGAGCTGTCTCCTTTGTTGTAAAAAAACAAATATATATATATATATATATATATATATATATATATATATATATATATATATATATATATATATATATATATATATATATATATATATATATATATATATATATATATATATATATATATATATATATATATATATATATATATATATATATATATATATATATATATATATATATATATATATATATATATATATATATATATATATATATATATATACTTTCTAATATTTATTTGAGAACACATTACGCCATAGCCAGACTTTTTCTTTTTACTTCTGTGTTTTTGCTTTCTGAATTCTGAAAGCGAATAATGGAGCGATCCTGAATTTCCTGTTCCGAAATAGTGTTAAATGCAAGCCCGAAGCGGTGCGTGGCGTAAAAGGCGGGACATGGAACTAGTGGAAGGGAATTTACCTTAAGGCCTCCCGTGTGTGGACTTTTCCCCAAGTAACACACTGCAAACATTTATTAAACGACTCGGCTATAAAACATAACTTTGAGAAAATCTGTGCCACGAAACAAAATATAAAAGCAGGAAGAGATGAATGTGCGCGACGCTTTACTAAATGTTTTCCCCGCCACACGCCGCCCTCATGACGGGGCGCTAAGCAGCTCACCGGGTATCAGCGCCGCGCCGTTTACCTCGCCCACACACCGCAGGCAGGTAAGGGAAAATGTGACAATATTTATTTCATAAAAATCCCGCCAAACGCAGTTTTGCAAGATGCTCTTGTTTAAATTTTCCCAAACATGGTGTGCTTTGATTCGTGAGGATGAAGGTCCAGAAAGTGCTGCTAAACAAGGAAGCAGACTCATGCAGTGGGCTATGTCACAAGGGGGCTGTGGTATGGCACTGGAAGGTTAGGTGTGAGTGGGCATGCTTACTTACTTGAATATTATTATGCTGGTGCCTACCTACTAGGAGAAGGGAAGACACAATTGACGAGAAAATATATTAATAATAAAGGAACAGAGAAAAGGCAGGTAGAAAGGAACTGAAGAAGGGAAACAATACAAAAGAAAGGAAATAATACTTGAAATTGAAAAAAAAAATAGGAATTTCTTGACGCAAACATGTACAGACGTGCACAACGCAGCCACCACCAGTGCCTTACAGCACGCCGGGCGCTTTCCTCGAAGGCAAAATATTGGTTAGCTGCAATGATCCGGCGATAGTTTTTATTTTTTTCACCGCGCGTGCCACGAAGGACAAGGTACAGCGTGTACAGTTTCTCGCTATACGCAATGCCTTAAAAAAGTAAAGTTGGGAGCACCTAGCTTAGAAAATAATATTTTTCTCTGGAGTTCAATTTGTCGGAAACGTATCGTAACATCTCTCTCTCTCTCTCTCTCTCTCTCTCTCTCTCTCTCTCTCTCTCTCTCTCTCTCTCTTCCAACGTCCCCTACGCAATTTCCACCATATTTTTTTAACGTTTCTGCCAACCCTCCACTCCCCACTTCTCCCTCACCCCTTCCACATCATCGTAATGTTTCTCGCCCCTTCTGCCCCCCCTCGGACTCCCACATCACCCTTGGCCCCTCCATGCAGCAGCTTTTTGTTCTCTCTCGCTCTATCCCTTTACTTCCCTTTACCTTCGTTCCCTTGTTCTTCCAACACCTCTTCCGCCTCCTTCAAACTCTGTCCCTCCATCCTCTCCCTCCTCATTTTACTGATCAAACACTTTGCTGCTGCTGTAGTGGGTCACAGATTACGTTTCCTGCTGAGAGACATCACGCACACACACACACACACACACACACACACACACACACACACACACTCACGAGCAAGATTTTTAATGAAGACAGTATATTTAGTTTAGATTATAGTCTCTCTCTCTCTCTCTCTCTCTCTCTCTCTCTCTCTCTCTCTCTCTCTCTCTCTCATTAGCACCATCGTATTATATGGGTTCGTCGCTCGTGCTCTCGAAACATTATTCGAAGCAAAGAATGTGACGATCATCAAAAAAGTCTGGATCGTCTAGATTGAGAACTACCATCTCTCTCTCTCTCTCTCTCTCTCTCTCTCTCTCTCTCTCCGTCAATTTATACGAAACGATCTTACTCCCTCGTAGACAACTGGAACACACACACACACACACACACACACACACACACACACACACACACACACACACACACACACACACACACACACACACACATCTTTTTCCACGCCCTCAACAATAGGTTCGTCCCCGCTGGCCGCATCACCATCGATTATGCACCGACAGAGACGAATGCCCGCCTGTGAGACCTAAGTGACCTCACTAATTAGCGCCCAGGTGTGAGCTAGTCGTGCAGGTGATGGTAAGTGATAGCTAAAAGTGTGCCCCGGGGAAATGTTGCGTCTGCATATTTGTGCTTGATGGACAGGCAAACAGACACAGGCAAAAGGACAGACAGACAGACGGAGAGGGAGATAAATGCAGTTGTCTGAGTATTAAGGTCATAAAACTATTCTGAAACCAACGGACCATGATGAGTTTCAGACTTTAAAAATTGTTCAGCATTTTCGCGCAAGCAAATTATTAATCACGGCTCGAAACGTATGTTCGAGACGTGCGCTGCTAACAGGTTACAAGACCGGGTCCTTTCTGCACGGCGGCACACGCTATCACAGGTGAACACACGCACGAACACACGTAATCAACCAATACAGGCTTCTCTTCCAGCCTTGTGTTTTAACAACCGTGTTATAGGATATGATGGCATGTATACGTAATCACAGGATTGGTATAGCGTAGATGGTCGTTTATGTATGCACACTGTGGCTGGTTACAGAGGCACGGCGCACGATGAAAACACCACGAGGCTGCCAGCGATGCCTCGCAGGGTTCATGACGCAGGTGTCGGCGCGTGTGTGGCTCCGCGAGTGTTGCCATGCGGGGCTTTCGTGTGCCCCGCTGAGCGTCGATACATCAAACTGTCAAATGAGTGACTGATTCACATGTAATTTATCGTTTGTGAAATATGGATGCGCATTTATATATTAACTCACATGAAGGGAAATAATCGGTATGGGTCGGGATAAAGGGGAAGCATCGTGTTCTGGCACCTTGTTCAGGTGCCCGGACTGTTTCTTACACCAACTGAAGTACCAGATGATCTTTTGATGCTCATTACTAAGGTTGATGCACACACACACACACACACACACACACAACGCTGTCTGGACTGACTGGGTTTCGTATGATTCTTCTCACTATACGTATACAATCTTTGGATATTTTCCTTGAGGTCAATGTGTAATGTATACTGCAGGACATGCAATCTATATACTATAACTATTTGGGGCGAGCTTAGTGAAAATAAAACAGGCGGAAGACCTGAATGTTTTATTGAAGGTATTCATATGCACGTTGGCCAGTGATAGTTGGCGTGGGACGCCGTCCAGAAAGAAGAGCCTGTATAGAAAATAACGGTGTACCCATGACTGTATAGTATAAAAGAAGTAATCGCTCATGCGAAACCCAACTCGCCCAGTTCTTCAAAACATAAACTATCTGTAACATGGATCTCAACATTCTACAAATTTCCGTGTTTTATAAAGTACGACACACATACACGAAGCTGTTTCAATACAATATTTAAGTCATACTTAATCTATGAAGTCAAAACTTAGAATTGATTGATACATTAAATTACCCGAAAAGTTACTCATCACATCACCTCACCTTACCTTACAGCGGAAGGAAGGATGTTCAGCGAGGAACAGGAATCTTATCACTCCAAATCTTCCGGCCTTGCAGTCCTCCTCACAACCACCCGCACGTGGCTTCCAACGCCTCCCCAACATACTTTCCATCATAGTGACGTCAAGTTGAACAAGTCACGGCTACATATCACAAGAAATCGCGTAGCACACGACAACTAAACTGGCTGAAATGAGACACGAGTGAGAAGCGAGGAACCCACGCCACATGCCTGCTTGCCCCTGCAAGCTTCCCATCGTAGCCAATCATCGCCCGCGTCACGTCATTTACAACCAATCACCTCTCGCCGCTTCTAGCCAAGCCCCGCCCCTTGCTGCATTGGCTCATGCTTTCCCATGCTCAATCGTGCCCAAGGACTCAAGACTCCTTGGTCTGATCACGTGCTGGACTTGCGATCGCCAGCCTTACCTTTTTCTGAGTGTATCAATAATAATAATGATAATAATAATTATAATGATAATAATAACAATACTACTACTACTACTACTACTACTACTACTACTACTACTACTACTAATAATAATAATAATAATAATAATAATAATAATAATAATAATAATAATAATAATAATAATTATAATAATAATAATAATAATAATAATAATAATAATAATAATAATAATAATCATAATCATAATAATAATAATAATAATAATAATAATAATAATAATAATAATAATAATAATAATAATAATAATAATAATCAACGTTTCATTACAAGTATGTAGTGAAGGAAAAGAAATAAAATATAAATGCAACAATGACGGAACTCGTGCATGTCTTCCTGAAGGTCCGGTGAATCGCTGTAGCTTAGCCTACTGCTGCGGGTACTTTGACAAGATGGTATCGCGTTGTGAGTTACTGGTTGTGGGAAACGGCATATCAAATTTCTTCAGTCATTTTACAGACTAATCGTAATTGACAAAAAGTACTGAGTGAAAAAACAAGAAAAATTACACTTAAACGGCAAATAAATAGCTTACTACCACAACCACCACCGTCATCTACAACCATCAATCTCTTATTTCATTCAGTCTGCATAATCACGGGTTTCCAGCAACAGAACAGCAGCATAAAGTTATTACCCCTTCCCGCCATGCATCACGCCTACGAGGAACACCAACAACGCCATAAAGCTAAAGCTGCATTAATGTATTTCCGGTGCTGCTCTAAACAATAATATTACCAAGAAATGTCGATGCGGTGATGACACCATAACACTCGACGCCTATTCACCAATTTATCTTTACTGCTGCCACGCCCACCACAACCACAATTATGACTCCATCACCAACACTTCACCATCACCATTCTCTGGTACCTTCATCGTATCAATCACCTAACACTACCATATACAGTCAATACCATTACTACCGCAATCGCCACTACTTTCTATATTTATTAGACTTTACCACCAGCACCACCAATATCATTCACAGTGCTACGGTGATTTTTTTTATTTTTTTAAGGAGTGATCAGCATTTGAACCTGAGTCTGTAAATTCGCCACAACAACACAAAACTGCAGAGCCACGGAGAGTTCCGGAGACAACACAATAATTAGAGAACCTGAGCAACAGTACACAGGTGTGTGTGAGTGTGTGTGTGTGTGTGTGTGTGTGTGTGTTCTGTACTAACAATCACGCTTGCATTGTAGTGAACACAAAGGTGGTGACCGTACAGGCGAAATGAACGTTCCCTGGACAGCTGGTGACCCGTCCAAAACAGTCCGGGGCGTGGCGTCCTCTTTCAGAATCGAAGTCACAAGAAAAACATAATTTTCTACACCACCTTGTGTCATTATCGCCTTCTTGGTTATCATTACCGTGGCAGTAAGTAACAAAGCGAACACGTGCCTGCCAGCGGCTGCCCCGGTGCTATGCTTCGACAGAAGGGTAACTTTCGTGCTTTAATGAAGAAAATCTTTAACTGAAATTTAAACTTCGGAGGCTCAGTACAATAAGTTTGCATTCTAATTGAATCAAAGTCCCATGTTCCAATCTTGGCCAGTTTAGAGAAAAATAAATCACGATCATTGTTTACAACTACATTTTGTCGATCTTCTCTTTTCTGCAGCCCTGTCCACTCCCATCATTCCCAACCACCTGACAATTCCCCCCCCGCGACCCCCAACTTATATCCCACCTCCATATTCCTCCATTACGCATTCCCCATCCCCGCCACGTTCCCTTCCTCCCGTAACACTGTCCTTCCTTGTTACGAACCTAAATCCCAAACACTGACCACGTCACAAAAAATGAAGTTGTTCGTCAAAATAATAATTTAGTCTTGTCTTCTCTCTCTCTCTCTCTCTCTCTCTCTCTCTCTCTCTCTCTCTCTCTCTCTCTCTCTCTCTCTCTCTCTCTCTCTCTCTCTCTCTCTCTCTCTCTCTCTCTCTCTCTCTCTCTCTCTCTCTCTCTCTCTCTCTCAACCATCATAAAATCACTAACAACGCCCATTCACAATCGGACCGAAGAAAATCAGGTCTAAAAATAATAAACGCCCGATAGAGAGAAACCAAAAGTGGCGCGCTGGCCTCCTAAAACTCATCACGCTTTTACTTCACACCATTTTCATCCTTCGGCTTTAACCTGTAATGGCTCGAGTAATTCTGTATTCCCTCCACACACACACACACACACACACACACACACACACACACACACACACACACACACACACACACAGTTTTAATTAAGCATCCTCAGGCACACCGCAATTTTTTTTAACAATGCTTGAGTTTTTGTTTCGTTTTGTTTTGTTTTCTATTTTTTTTTTAGAATTATTTGTCAACTGAAGGCCTTAGAGAGAAGGAGGAAGAGGAGGAGGAGGAGGAGGAGGAGGAGGAGGGGTCCGGACCCTCCTTTTGAGCACGATTTAGTATCCAGTTAAATTAATGAAATGTAAATATTCCCATTACTCTCTTGGGTTCGCTGTGGTCTCTCTCTCTCTCTCTCTCTCTCTCTCTCGAATCGTTCACTCCACTTTGATATAGAATTGGAAAACGTTCAAATCCCGCCTGTTTCGTGTTTCCTTGTGTCAGAGCTCATCAACAACAACAACAACAACAACAAAAACAACAACAACAACAACAACAATAATAATAATAATAATAATAATAATAATAATAATAATAATAATAATAATAATAATAATAATAATAATAATAATAATAATAATAATAATAATAATAATAATAATAATAATAATAATAATAATAATGGCAAGTGTTATTTAGCTATTGATGTTGCTCGTTCTTTCTTTTCAGCAAACTAAGGCTTCCCTTCCTTTCATCATTTTGGTTCTTGCTTTCTGATTTGTTTTCCCTTCCTGCCGTTTAATACTTCCCCTCCTCTCTCCCTTTGTCCTCCAACTTTCTTACTATGTATCACCTTTGTAACTTCCTTTGTTTCCCTCTGTTCTCTCCTCCTCTTTATATTTTTCCTTTTTCTGATATATATCCTTTCAATTTCGTTTTTTCTTCGTTCGCTCCTTCTGCACACTGTTCTGTCTCCATTATTCTTCGGCTCGTTCTCGTATTATTCCTTCATTCTCATGTACACAATATATTCCCGATTCTCCTACTCCTTCTTTCCCTCCATCTCCCATTTCTGTATTTAGTTTTCCTCTCTTCCTCTCTCTGTCTCTCTTACAATGTTGCTCACCTCTCCTCCACGTCTGTTCCTCATCTCGTCCCCTCTCTCAGCATCCCTTTGTCCACTTATTGTACCCAGTTTATCCCTCCCTCTCTCCCTCCCACTACACCCTCGGCTTTGTCCCTCCATCTTCCTCGCCCTTCCCCCTCCTGCTTATACTGACCTTCATATTCTTCCTTCTTCCTCCTTCCCCTTTCTCTCTTTTTCCTTTATTATACCTTATGTTCCTCCCTTTTCCTCCTCTCCTTCGCCTAATATCGTTCTACATCCCTCCCTTGCTTTCATATCTCCCTCAAATTCGTATATCTCCCTTCCATCTTTCCTCCCTGCCTTCCTTCTCTCTCTCACTCGCCTTTATTTCCATCCATATATATTCTTTTTTCTCTCTCTCTCTCTCTCTCTCTCTCTCTCTCTCTCTCTCTCTCTCTCTCTCTCTCTCTCTCTCTCTCTCTCTCTCTCTCTCTCTCTCTCTCTCTCTCTCTCTCTCTCTCTCTCTCTCTCTCTCTATCTCCTGCTTCCATTTCCTTCCATCTCACTTGTCTTCGTTTCCCTTTATCTTCCTTCTTGTCCCTATATGTTTCTTCCTCTTCCTGCCTCTCTCCTTCTATCTCCATCTTTTCCCCTCTTCTCTCTCGTCTTCAATTCCTCTTCCTCTCTCACTCTGGCCTTCACCTTCTTGTATCTTCCCCTGTCTCCCAAGTCCCCAGCATCTTCCCTCCCCTTCTGCCTTCATCCAGTCTACTAACGCTTCAGTACACAACGTCAAAAACACTAGACCTGCTCCTCCTACCTACAGTAACAGTCTCCCTTCCACCGCCTCCACCCTCACCCACGCCTTCCACCTACTGAGGAGAGATGGGTAGGAGCGTTGAGATGAAAGGGGGCGTGTGGCAATATGTGTTTGGAAGAGTCTGAGGCTGATAGGAAGACAGGCTAAGATGGGGGGAGGGGGACTTGAGAGAAATAAGGGGAAAGGGGGAAGTACAAGCTGCTATCCCCGTCCTTCCCTTCAACCTCGCCCATGTTTTGTCCTCACCATTCTTCCCATCTCTTCCTCCACGCTCCCTTGCCACTCTTCGTTCCTTCCTTCTCCCTGTCCACTGTTCCCTCCCATTCTTATAGCAGCTTCAAATGTCCCCCATTTTCCTAATTCCATTCTAATCCCCCTCCCAGTTCCTCCTCTGCCTATCAGTCTCTTACCAGTTCCGGCACAATATCTCCCTCCACCGAGCGGTATGCCCTGACCCCCCATTCCTCCATCCGTCTATCTTCTTCCTTATTATCCACCCTAGGGAATCCGGAGAGAAACACACACGATATTCCACGGTAAAAAAATTAATAGACAAATCCTCAGGGCTGGCGGAGAGGGTTTGAGCAGATAATGAGATCCAACCAACCAACACAGCCGACAGGCTTCAAAACTAAATAAGTAGAATCTTCGGAGCGTCAGGCCACTCGTAGGTTTATCCATGGCATGGGCAACGCTTCACTCTTTGTTTACCAACATTCCTACAGTTTTGGGGTTGCCTACAGCAGCACCATGTGATTAAAGCACTTACTCTAACTAATGTTAACACAACACACCTTCAGAAATAATGTCAATCTATCAAATTAAATGTGTGTGTGTGTGTGTGTGTGTGTGTGTGTGTGTGTGTGTGTGTGTGTGTGTGTGTGTGTGTGTGTGTTGTGTAGGTAGACATATATATATATATATATATATATATATATATATATATATATATATATATATATATATATATATATATATATATATATATATATATATATTGAGCTTTCCTCGTGGGAGCAAACTGCCAGGGACAAAGAGGTCTGGAGGACAGCTGACGGCACCGCAGCCTTCGAGGAGAGCATGAGACAGCATGAGGAAGATAAACGAAGAAAAAGAAAGGAGAGACTGGAGCAGCCTC
This sequence comes from Eriocheir sinensis, assembly GCF_024679095.1. Taxonomy (NCBI): domain Eukaryota; kingdom Metazoa; phylum Arthropoda; class Malacostraca; order Decapoda; family Varunidae; genus Eriocheir; species Eriocheir sinensis. The sequence continues at coordinate 229,199 of NW_026111786.1, read as the reverse complement.
CTACTCCTCCTGCTCTCCCATGCGGCTTCTGCCCACGACTCTTCCATCACCGAATAGGTCTTCTAAGTCATGTCCGACACAAACATCAGCCGAAGAGACCGGATAACTGTTGACGAAACCGATGCTCGGACACGAGCTGGAGCCGACTACGACGACGACGACGACGACGACGACGATATATATATATATATATATATATATATATATATATATATATATATATATATATATATATATATATATATATATATATATATATATATATATACGTTGGCGATATGGCTGTGGAGTTAATGACCGTTGGGCGATATGGCTGTGGAGTTAATGTCTGTTAGGCAATATGGCTGTGGAGTTAATGTCTGTTAGGCAATATGGCTGTGGAGTTAATGACCGTTGGGCGATATGGCAGTGGAGTTAATGTCCGTTGGGCGATAGGGCTGTGGAGTTAATGACCGTAGGGCGATAGGGCTGTGGAGTTAATGACCGTTGGGCGATATGGCTGTGGAGTTAATGACCGTTGGGCGATAGGGCTGTGGAGTTAATGACCGTAGGGTGATAGGGCTGTGGAGTTAATGTCCGTTGGGCGATATGGCTGTGGAGTTAATGTCCGTTGGGCGATAGGGCTGTGGAGTTAATGACCGTTGGGCGAGAGGGGTGTGGAGCACGTCCGTTGGGCGATAGGGCTGTGGAGTTAATGTCCGTTGGGCGATAGGGCTGTGGAGTTAATGACCGTTGGGCGATAGGGCTGTGGAGTTAATGTCCGTTGGGCGATAGGGCTGTGGAGTTGATGTCCGTTGGGCGATATGGCTGTGGAGTTAATGACCGTTGGGCGATAGGGCTGTGGAGTTAATGTCCGTTGGGCGATAGGGCTGTGGAGTTAATGTCCGTTGGGCGATATGGCTGTGGAGTTGATGTCCGTTGGGCGATATGGCTGTGGAGTTAATGTCCGTTGGGCGATAGGGCTGTGGAGTTAATGTCCGTTGGGCGATAGGGCTGTGGAGTTAATGACCGTTGGGCGATAGGGCTGTGGAGTTGATGTCCGTTGGGCGATATGGCTGTGGAGTTAATGACCGTTGGGCGATAGGGCTGTGGAGTTGATGTCCGTTGGGCGATATGGCTGTGGAGTTAATGTCCGTTGGGTGATAGGGATGTGGAGTTAATGACCGTTGGGCGATAGGGCTGTGGAGTTAATGACCGTTGGGCGAAAAGGCTGTGGATTTAATGACCGTTGGGCGATAAGGCTGTGGAGTTAATGACCGTTGGGTGATAAGGCTGTGGAGTTAATGACCGTTGGGCGATATGGCTGTGGAGTTAATGACCGTTGGGTGATAAGGCTGTGGAGTTAATGACCGTTGGGCGATAGGGCTGTGGAGACATGGAGTTAATGACCGTTGGGCGAAAAGGCTGTGGATTTAATGACCGTTGGGCGATAAGGCTGTGGAGTTAATGACCGTTGGGTGATAAGGCTGTGGAGTTAATGACCGTTGGGCGATATGGCTGTGGAGTTAATGACCGTTGGGTGATAAGGCTGTGGAGTTAATGACCGTTGGGTGATAAGGCTGTGGAGTTAATGACCGTTGGGCGACAAGGCTGTGGAGTTAATGACCGTTGGGCGATAAGGCTGTGGAGTTAATGACCGTTGGGCGACAAGGCTGTAAAGTTAATGACCGTTGGGCGACAAGGCTGTGGAGTTAATGACCGTTGGGCGATATGGCTGTGGAGTTAATGACCGTTGGGCGATAAGGCTGTGGAGTTAATGACCGTTGGGCGACAAGGCTGTGGAGTTAATGACCGTTGGGCGATATGGCTGTGGAGTTAATGACCGTTGGGCGATAAGGCTGTGGAGTTAATGACCGATGGGCGATAGGGCTGTGGAGTTAATGACCGTTGGGCGATAAGGCTGTGGAGTTAATGACTTTGAGCGATAAGGTTGTGGAGTTAATGACCGTTGGGCGACAAGGCTGTGGAGTTAATAACCGTTGAGCGATAAAGCTGTGGATTTAATGACCGTTGGGTGACAAGGCTGTAAAGTTAATGACCGTTGGGCGACAAGGCTGTGGAGTTAATGACCGTTGGGCGATAAGGCTGTGGAGTTAATGACCGTTGGGCGACAAGGCTGTGGAGTTAATGACCGTTGGGCGATAAGGCTGTGGAGTTAATGACCGTTAGGCGACAAGGCTGTGGAGTTAATGATCGTAGGGCGATAGGGCTGAGGCGTTAATGACTGTTGGGGGATAGGGCTGTAGAGTTAATGTCCGTCGGGCCAAATGTATGGTCAAGTCTCCGTCTTTCCAACCCGTCAGTGGAGTGTTCGCAGATCACTACGCCTGCCCCCCTGCAGCCCACGAGCCTCACCTTCATGGCCGCCATTGATTGAACCACCTTCCATTTCCTCGACCACAACAATCCCGCAAAAGCCCTGACTGCCACACCCCGGCCGTGGCTCCTCAGCACACTGTCACTCCCTTCCCCCTCAAGGCATTCCATGCTTTCGTTGGACACGGCAGATAACACAGGACATTTGTAAGTAAATTGGGGAGATGGCCGCAGGGACACGCCACTTCCGTGTCCCGAAGGAGTGGAGGCAGCGATGACCCAATGATTTGGACCCGATACCTGATACGAAAAGAAAAGAATAGGGAGGAGGAGGAGGAAGGGCTGTGGAGTTAATGACCGTTGGGCGACTGTGGATCACCGTTGGGCGATACTGTGGAGTTTGTCCGTTGGGCGATAGGCTGTAGTTAATGTCCGTTGGGCGATAGGGCTGTAGTTATGTCCGTTGGGCGATAAGGCTGTGGATAATAATGTCCGTTCGATAGGCTGTGGAGTTAATGTCCGTTGGGTGATAGGCTGTGGATTTAATGACCGTTACGAAAAGGCTGTGGAGTTAATGACCGTTGGGCGATAAGGCTGTGGAGTTAATGACCGTTGGGATATATATATATATAGTGGATATAATATATATATATATATATTAATGACCGTATATATATATAGTTAATATATATGGGCGATAAGGCTGTGGAGTTAATGACCGTTGGGCGATATATATATATATATATATATATATATATATATATATATAAGGCTGTGGAGTTAATGACCGTTGGGCGACAAGGCTGTGGAGTTAATGACCGTTGGGCGATAGGCTGTGGAGTTAATGACTGTTGGGCGATAAGGCTGTGGAGTTAATGACCGTTGGGCGATAAGGCTGTGGAGTTAATGACCGTTAACGATAAGGCTGGAGTAGCATGGGCGATAAGGCTGACCTGACAAAGTATATCCAACTCTGCTGAAAGAAACAAAGAGCGAAATACTCTCCTCCCTCACAACCGTATTCAATATGTCCTTGCGACAAGGCATCGTCCTTCAGATTGGAAAAAGGCTAACGTGACACCGATTTTCAAGAAAGGAGATAAAAAGTACCAGGTAATTACAGGCCCATTAGTCTAACTTCGGTTGTAGGTAAGCTACTTGAGGGCATAATTAGAGACAAAATTGAGTTACCTTGAAAGCCGCTCATTGATTGGGGACTCACAACATGGCTTCCGAAACAAAAAGATCCTGCCTATCAAACCTATTAACCTTTTTATAACGACCTCTTCACTGTTTATGACGTAACCAAATCACTGGACGTAGTCTATCTTGATTTCCAGATAGCGTTTTATAAAGTCCCGCATCATAAATTTCTTTACAAATTAAAGCAAATAGGTATTGACGGTCAAGTAAACCAATGGATCGCGAATTGGTTGAGCAACAGACAACAAAGAGTAGTGATTGACGGATTTAACCCAGAGTGGGTGCCTGTCACCAGTGGCGTCCCTCAGGCTCGGTCCTTGGCCCAGTGCTCTTCATTATTTACATCAACGACGTGGATGTTGGACTCAATAACCGCATTAGTAAATTTGCAGACGACACAAAGATTGGTAACTCGGTTCTCACTGAAGAAGACAGCAAAGCCTCCAAGAGGATTTGCACAAAATTTCAGCTTGGTCGGATAGATGGGAGATGCCCTTTAACGTAGACAATTGCCAGGTCCTTCTAGTTGGAACGAGGAATAAGAATTTCTAAAACGAAATGCGCGGCGTTAAACTCAAAAGCGTTCAATGCGTCAAAGACTTGGGGGTCAAAATCGCGTCAAACCTCAAATTCTCACAGCAATGCATCAATGCAGCAAATAAAGCGAACAGAATGTTGGGCTTCATTAAAAGAAACTTTGTATTCAAGAATAAAGATGTAATACTTCTGCTCTACAACAGTTTAGTCAGACCCCACTTGGAATATGCGGTACAGTTTTGGTCCCCCACCATGCAAAGTGATATTGTTAAATTAGAAGGTGTTCAGCGTCGGGCAACGAAATGATCCCTTCCTTGCGCAACAAATCCTACGAAGAAAGGCTTTCTACCCTTAACATGTTCTCTCTTGAGAAACGTCGCCTCCGAGGAAAACTAATCGAATGTTTTAAAATACTTAATGGTTTCACGAATGTAGACAGATCAACATTGTTTATGATCGATGACACTCTGCGCACGAGGAACAATGGCGTAAAACTCAGATGTAGACAAGTAAATTCAGACTGCACCAAATTTTTCTTCACCAACGTTGTAGTGCGAGAATGGAACAAGCTTCCACCATCAGTGGTCCAGTGTAACACGATTGACTCCTTCAAAAGTAAGCTCGACCGTCACTTCCTTCAACTTAATATCAACTAGAGTAGAAATGCAACGTTTTGGAGTCTTCTGATTAATGTAAAATAACTTATGTTTAAGGACAGACCACCAAGTCTGGACCATGGGGTCTGTGTGGTCTGATTTTCTATGTAAATCTATGTAAATCTCTCTCTCTCTCTCTCTCTCTCTCTCTCTCTCTCTCTATATCTATATATATATCTATATATATATATATATAAATATATATATGTATGTATATATGTCTGTCACGGGGTACTCATCACTGTTCCACGCCCGTTATCCACGTCAATTAACTTTATAGCATCGCCTCACTTGTTAATGATGACCTCTCTCATTTTACCATATTCAGAGCATCTCGTTTTTTGGACCTTGTGACACTGTTATATTTCTACGTCGATGTGCATATATTTTTATCTTGCCTTACGCACTCTGTTTCTTATCCTTCGTTCCTCGTCACTTCCTTTTCTTTCACTCTCATGTCACTTAAATCAATCACTTTCTTGCCTATAAACTTCTCTACTTTCTTTTCATAGTCGTTTGCAGAGTTTCCTTTCTCAGTCCACATTTTCCCGCTATTATTACCTCCGAAGTTATGGTTTTATTCTCTTTCCGTTGTTCCGTCCGTTTGTTCCGCTTTTACATCGGAGAAACAAGATTAAATGTGATAGTGTCAGCCCGCTGCTGGCGTAATCTCTCTCTCTCTCTCTCTCTCTCTCTCTCTCTCTCTCTCTCTCTCGCTTAAGCACATGAGTAACGAGAAGGAAAAAAAAATAAACAAGAAGAAGCGGATACAGGGATAAAAGAGGAGGAAGAGGGAGGAGGAGGAGGAGGAGGAGGAGGAGGAGGAGGAGGAGGAGGAGGAGGAGGAAAAAGAGGAAGAGGAGGAGAATGAGGAGAATGAGGAGGAGGGGGAGAATAATGTAATGGGAAAATGTCGAAGAATATAACATGAGACGGAGTCATAAAAAAGAAAGGACTAGTGGAACAAAACTCGAAGAAAAACTTAATACAAGATGAACGACGAGACTATATTTTTAAAACTGATGGAGTGGCCGAACGGAAGAAACAATAAAATGGAATATAAACTTTGTCCGTGTTTCAACTTTTGCTGACTTGTTCTTTTTATTTTTCCTTAATTTACTTTGCGTTGGTTTCCTTCTTTTTCATGTTGTTTCCTCTTTCTTTTTCTTTTCCTATTTTTTTCTTCTTTTTCGTCTTCATTGTTTTCTTATTCCTGCATTTTTTCCATGTATTCTTCTTTTCTCCTTTCTCCATTTGTTCTTTTTTTCTTCTTTTTCATTTTAATTTTCATATTCTTTGCTTTTTCTTCTTTTTCTTTTTCCTTTTCTTTTTTACCATACGTTGAGCGCTAACACCAAGCACCTATTAGCGCAATTAAGAACGTACATTCATTTTCCTCCACGGGTTAAAGAAAAAGTTAAAGAAAGGTTCAAAGGATATGTTCGCCCGTTGCCTTCACGTTCACGATACGGCGTCAGCTAATCGGCTCTCCGTTGGGCCGAATGTGTGTGTTAGCCGCGCCTTTATCCCGGCCATGCATCAGTGGGAGGCGGGGAATTATGCCACGAGAGGCGGAGGCAGGCTCATCTTATGCACGCACATGACTCCACTTGCGCACACACACACACACACACACACACAAGCACAATAACACACACATAGATATGTAGAGATAAGGAGATATAGAGATAGATAAATATAAATAGCGAGAGAAGGATATACAGGTAGATAAATATAGATAGATAAATGTGAATAGACCGATAAATAGAAATAGACAGATATATAGATATATATAATTGGCAGATATATCAAAACGCACTCACAAAGGAACTAAAATGCGTACACAATTGACCAAAAAACATCAATTAAAAAGTGTATTAAAATAATTTGCCAGTGAATAAAAAAATATGAATGGGACATTTATTAAAAATAATCAATATTTAATGAAACGAAATGCAAATAATAAATACAAATGCCAAATAGAATGATGAAATTACTCAAACATAAAGATAAAACGATGCAGCAGCGGGTGGGCGGAGGGTCGGCGGTTCGCTGAGGGCTGCGCGGCGCCGCGGGTTCAAGCGTCACGACCACTAAACAGGAACATAAATTCGGTGTGAGTGGAGTTTTTTTCCGCGCCCGTAATGCCGCCGAGCCGTCCGTCACGGTGAACGTCATGCAAACGTTCATAAAAGACACATTTGTGGCGCACTGATATGAAGGAAAATATTGAAAGCGGTGATGAACAGCCGAGGGAGATTGCCGAGAAAAAATAAGAAAAGCAAAAAACTGAAGAAAACTGAAGAAAACTGGACATGATATGAAAAAAAACCAGGTGAAGTGTTAATGCATCTCAGAGAGTACTTAAAACAGATAGGTACAAAGGTAGAAAAAAATCGCTACAATTATTATCATCATAGCCATCACTACAACTATCACGGCAATCATACATAAAGTTACCTGAATAAACGTAATCCACCTAGAAACACAGAAACGAACACACACACACACAAAAAAAAAAACAGCAGCAACAACAGGACATGCCGGCCACCTATTCCTATTCCCATTCCGATAATTTGTATGAAAACTGGATTTGTGGGAAAAATAAACGAAAAAAACAATAAACATAATAATAAAAATTGCATAGTCTCTCTCTCTCTCTCTCTCTCTCTCTCTCTCTCTCTCTCTCTCTCTCTCTCTCTCTCTCTCTCTCTCTCTCTCTCTCTCTCTCTCTCTCTCTATATATATATATATATATATATATATATATATGTATATATATATATATATATATATATATATATATATATATATATATATATATATATATATATATATATATATATATATATATATATATATATATATATATATATATATATATATATATATATATATATATATATATATATATATATATATATATATATATATATATATATATATATATATATATATATATATATATATATATATATATATATATATATATATATATATATATATAAAAGAAAAACAGGGTGCGAGAAAGAGAAGGAAAGAAGAAAAAGAAGAAAAAGAAAAAGAAGAATGATGAAGAAGGATGATGATGAGAAGGAGGAGGAAAAGGTGGAAGAGAAGGAGGAAAAAAGAGGAGGAAGAGAAAGAGGAGGAGGAGGAGGAGGAGGAAAAAAGAAGAGGAGGAAGAGGAGGGAAAGGTAAAAAAACAAAAGTGGGACACATCCAAGGTATCGGATTTCCCTTGGCGGCGTGACAGCGGCGGTATTGAGTCTGCATGCGCGCAACACCAATATGCAAAAGGTGCTAAAAAAAAAAAAATGGAAAATGAAAATCATCTCACATGCCGCTCGTCGTTCGGTTAGTCAGTGTCTGTACGGAAACTCGATAAGGTAAGGAGATTTTCAGAGTGTGTGTGTGTGTGTGTGTGTGTCAGGTATACATATTCCACAACTATTTTTCTTTTCAGTTTTGTCCGTTTTTCTCTTCTTCCTTGCGACACTTTTTCTTCTTCTTTTACAATTGAATATCGGATGCGAGGCGAACGTCAGTTATTTACGGACTTTCCCGGCGGTTCTCTTATCGAATGAATCAGCACACGGTAAATAAACATCTGAGCGATCGGTCAACAGACAAGCCACCGACACACACACACACACACACACACACACACACACACACACACACACGACGAGCCCTCCATACTACGCACCACAGTTCACAAAGAGGAGGAGGAGGAGGAGGAGGAGGATGGTAATGATGTTGAGGAGGAGGAGAAGGGGGGAAGGAGAAGATGGAGGAAGAGGAGGGAGAGAAAGAGACAGAAGAGGAAAAAGACGGACTCAAGTGTGAACAGATAACAGGGATAGAGTCTTTTAGGTCTTTGTTTGCGAGTCTTAGAGGTCTTCGGTGGCAAGTGTTTATAGCGTTTGGAGAGAAGTGTTTATGTTGTTTAGCGGTGGGGCTTTCTGGTCTTAGGAAGTAGGGTTATCAGGTCTTTAATGGGGCAATTTGTTTCTGCAGTGGTGAGTCTCTATGGTCTTTGTCAGTAGGTCTCAAGTCTAGGGTGAGACAAACGCTGCACTAGGGAGACACGAGACAATGGTTATGAGATGCTAAAGTTGACGGTGTTTATATCTCCCTAAATTTCCCGAGGACGTGTATTCTTGTTCACTGGGACAATTAGATCTCAGGTGGCTCTTGTATGACACACACTAGCACTCACGCTCTTCAGGTATGGCAATTATAGTCCATACGAAGCCATGAAACGACGCGCTGTAAGGGTGAAGCGAGAAGGGCGGTAGAAGCCTCGCCCTGCCTGTAGTCTCCGGCCTAGCGGCTCCTTAACTCTGCGGCCCGGCACACCAGCCCTCACAATACTTATCAACGGCTTTGTGACTAGTTTGGCGTTTTAACTTCAGTTTTGGGACGGAGTTAGCTAGAAGTGTTGGAAATTCAGTTAAGTCGACATATTACAAACTCAGTCATAAAAAGTAATAGACAGAAGAATTAACAAAACCAATTAACTCACGCCTTGAAAAACGGATCAAAAGAAACCAATCCGCCACATTATTGTAGAAAAGACTAATACGACGTTTAAACAATCAGGCGCAATTAGTCACAGGCGGTCACACGTGGGTCCAGTGCCTCACGTGGCCGCTCTCTCTTTTTTTTTTTCTTTTAGCAGAGGAAACAGCTCAAGGGTTAAAAAAAGAAATATTAATGAAAAAAAAAGCCCGCTGCTCGCTGCTCCTATAAAGCGTTCAGAGGAGTGGCCGAAAGATAGGTCAATTTCGGGAGAAGAGGTGTCCTGATACCTTCCTCTTGAAAGAGTTCACGTCGTAGGCAGGAGGAAATACAGATGAAGGAAGATTGTTCCAGAGTTTACCTGCGTGATGGATGACAGAGTGAAGATGCTGGTTAACTCGTGCGTAAGGGCATTGGACAGTAAGGGGATGAGCTTGAGTAGAAAGTCGTGTGCGGCGAGGCCATGGGAGGGGGGGAAGCATGTAGTTAGCAAGTTAAAAACACCAGGTTGTTCTTGAGCTTTTTATACCTTTACTTTCTTATGCTGAGCCTCAGCAGCCTTCCTTTGATGTTTTTCTTCCTTGTAGCCAAAGTCACGTAGCCGCTCTGAACGTGACAAACAACTCTCACTATGACACTGGTACTCAATCATCACAGCACAGACCCGAGCAACTATGACGGTTAAATTTCTATGACTCCGTGCAACGCTCAGCTAATCAAATCCCACATTACTCATAACCGACGCACAAAGAACCACCACGAGCAAGCTGCAAGAAAGAGGTTCCTTGCGAATTCCTTCCGAGCAAGCCTTCGCGTGTTCAATCAACTTAGCGAAGGAGTAGAAAGTCTTGGTGAGGGGCAGAAAGACTCACTGAAGGAAGACCGGAGAGAAAATTACAGAAAGTTATATCCCCCTGAGCGTCGAGGATAAAAATATGTAAATTTGGTGAACTGAAAGGTTGTCTGAAGCTAATGGGAAGGGGACTGTGTTAGAGGATGGGTGGCGGATGGTTATGGGGTGGTGGTGGTGGTGGTGGTAAGGGAAAGGACAGTGAAAGGGAAGGGTGGCTTGAAAAGGGTTAGAATAGAAGTTAGGATGAGAACGAGAGAGACTGAGGAGTGTGTGGGAAGGCTTTAGATATAGAATAGATGTTTAAAATAGTGGTGGGAGAATAGGTAGAGAAATGGGGTTGGATGACACGTGGATTTAGCAGCTTTATATTAGTGGGAAAGGTGAAAGAAGCTGAAGAATGGTAAAGGAGAAAACGCAAGTAAATGAGGCGAATAAACAATTGATGAGAGGGATAAGCTTGACAGAATAGGGGGAGGTTAAAAATAGTTCAAGGAAGACAGGTAAGAGGAGAGTATAGGAAAGGTGAGAGGTGATGAGGGAATTTATGGAAGGAGGATACGGAGACGATCGGACTGGGAAAAAAACACGGGAAAAGAGGAATACGAGGAAATAGAGGAGGGAAGTAGGTAGGTAGGGAGACGATGTAGGAAGGTGAGGGGAACCGAAGGAGAGCAAGGGAAAAAGAAAATGGAAATGCATGGGAGAGATGGGGAAAATATTATGGAAAAAGATGAAACGGGGTTGTATATCTCGTGTGGACTTTCAGGTTTATAATAGTGAGTAGAAGTAGGTAAAAGAGAAAAGGAAAAATAGTAAAAACTGAAGGCAAGAGAAGGACGGAATGGGAGTGGATGGTGTGAGAGAAGAAGAGAATGGACGTAGAATTCACTTAGGAAGGAAAGGTAAGAAATTGCTGTGGGATTATAGGTAAGAGGATGGAGGGGAAGGTGAGGGAGAGCTGAGGGAGTACAAAGGAAGATAAGAAATAGGAATGGGTCGAACGAGGAAAAAAGACGTGAAAGAAAATGCACGATAATATCAGCGTGCAAGAAATAAGAAGAGTAACCGGAAGAAAGACGAGATGAGGAGGAGGAAGGCTAAAGAAGGAAGGAGGAGTGGGTGGGAGAGGCAGGGCAGAGCGTGGGGAAGGGGGAGGCGGGGATGGGTGCGTGGAGGCAGGGAAGGAATACAAGTTGCTGCGTTGAAAAAAAAAAAAAATTAGCCGAGCGTGTTTACCTTTAGACTCACAAATTCCCTGAATCAAACTGGCTCAAAGTCTTCCTTAATTACGCTATTTCACGTCTGCCTATTTTTGCCTGCCATAATTGCCTCTAGAACGATGATTTTCAATTTTACTTTTTCCTATTCTCCTCTTTTCCTGGTTATTTTATATTAACCTTTGTACATAGCTTACATTTTACGTGTGTGTGTGTGTGTGTGTGTGTGTGTGTGTGTGTGTGTGTGTGTGTGTGTGTGTGTGTGTGTGTGTGTGTGTGTGTGTGTGTGTGTGTGTGTGTGTTTGTTATTTTTTTGTTTGTTTGCGTGTTCGTTTTTATGTGTGTTTGTTTGTTTGTTTGTTTGTTTGTTTGTTTGTGTGTGTATGTGTGTGTGTGTGTGTGTGTGTGTGTGTGTGTGTGTGTGTGTGTGTGTGTGTGTGTGTGTGTTATGTGTGCACTGAAACTAGCCTCGTCAATATAATATCTTTGATTCTTATGTCTAGATAATTAGTTTACTTTAATTTTCCATTCAGAGTTTCTTTTCCCTTTTACTTTTTTACACTTTTAAATCTTCAAGGAGCAGAAGTTTTTTTTGTACTCCCAATTATCTTTTTTTTAAATGATTTTTCTGACATTTTCTCGTAAGACTTAATGATTTTCTATTTATGCTTCCTATGAAAGACTAAAAGCTATTTCTTTGTTATTTCACTTCCTTTCAAAAACGGTTTTTAGTGCAACAAACAACCGCATTTCTCATGACCTCTTTCCGAGACATATAACATTTCTGTCGTCTCGTATATATTCTTATTTCATATTTTTCGTCATATATTTTCCAATCTTGAAGTTAATGGCGCCTTTTAAAATATACCCTTAACATAATTGGCAAACACCTGTCTGTTAATGAGCTCCTCGTTACCTTGGTTATTTTATGAGAGCTTCGACAGCCTTCATTCCGTGTTTTCTCTCCTGGATGCAATTCAGGAGATGTATAGCTACACTACATATTTTTTTTCTATTATGCCACTTGGTCATCCTCTGCCTAATGGAAGAATAACTCCATACCTTTTATCCCTTTTAACTAATTACTAAAAACCTTGTGAAGTGTTCTGTTCTACGTAAAACCATATGTGTTATCTTTGACCATTACAGCTTAATCTAACCACAAACCATCTCAATGTTGCAGGACCTCCAACGCCAACTCTTTCCTGAACAAGCGCGACGCGTCTCTTTTATCCGTCCACGGGGGGGTAAGGGAAACAGAGTTATATACAGAGTTATGTATATAACTCTGTGGTAAGGGGGCGCCGGTAAGTAGGACTGAAAAGTCCTCAAGTAATCCAGTTTCGTGTAACCTCAAGTTGTCTAGGTTAGTCTTGTCCAATCTCCAGCCCTCTCTTGAGACATCCTCGGTGCATCTTTTACCAGTAAGCGGGAGAGGAAAATAACACTTCGAGGACAAGATTGCCAACAACAGTCACCAGCAGGAAATAAGAGCTCAATTGGGGCACGAGGACAACAAGACAAGAGGAAACACGAGGACAAGAATGAGGCCAGTAATTAGCCGACACTTTCACCTCCCTCCCTCCTACTCCTTCCCCCCCGCCTGCCCTCACACCCATCTCATTTTCCTCACTGATTTTCACCTGTTCTCTCTCTCTCTCTCTCTCTCTCTCTCTCTCTCTCTCTCTCTCTCTCTCTCTCTCTCTCTCTCTCTCTCTCTCTCTCTCTCTCTCTCTCTCTCTCTCTCCTTTACCTGTAACCACTCCTACTCCCACTCCATTCCCTCTCACTTCACTCCCTCCAAATCCTCCGTCACCTATCCTCACTCCCTTGTTCTTCCTCTTATCCACTGTTTCAACCAATACTTCGTCCACTCCCCTCTCACTCCTCTCCCTTATTTTCAGGTGTCTAATCCTCCCCCCCTCTCCCTCCACGCCCCGACTCCCTCTCTCACTCACTCCTCTCTTCCTCCCCTTCCATGTCCTCATTCCCCCAATCCTCGTTCACCTGACTACTCCTTTTCACCTGGCCTCACGTAAGCCCGTCCAACCACCAGGTAAAACACTCTTCACGGAGAAAAAACACTGATGAAAAAACAACACTGGGCAACTCGATGATCCTGTGTGTGTGCGTGTGTGTGTGTGTATGTGTGTGTGTGTGTGTGTGTGTGTGTGTGTGTGTGTGTGTGTGTGTGTGTAGAGAGAGAGGCCTGCGTTCTTTCAGAGAAGAGGAAACATCGATAACCAGCGGAGGAGAATCAGAGCAAGGAGGAGAAGGACGAGAAGGGGGAAAAAGAGGAGGTAGGAGAGAAAAAAGTAGGTGGAAGAGGAGAGGGAGGAAAAACCTAAGTGGAGGCCCAGGAGGAAAAGGTTGTAGCTCTCCTGGTCGTGATCACCCCCTTGACGGAGCAATCAGGGACGCGGGACGTTTAGGAAAAGTGCAAACCTTCCCAGCGTGTTCGTGGAGACGGCTAATCACGACTGGACCTGTTTGTCTCCAGAGGGTGAGACGAGAAGAACAGAGAAAACGGAGAGAGAGAGAGAGAGAGAGAGAGAGAGAGAGAGAGAGAGAGAGAGAGAGAAAAAAAAAAAAAAATCATTGTCGTATAAAACAATAGAAAAGTTAACTATCCTAACCTCGTCTCTCTCTCTCCAATAGGACCCTGCTGGGCCAAGTGATTACGGAAAGAAGGTTACAAAAGATGAACACAAAAGATGAACAGATGAAAGGGAGAAAAGTTCAGCCCACCAGCTCCCGCCAGTGAAAAATGAACGCTGTGTGCTTCCCGCTGCGACACGAAGATGCAAAATAGGGATGTGCAAAGTCAGTAAATTACTAGTAATCACAAACGGAAAAAAAAACGGGGAGGAAAACACTGCCCAAGAAAATATGAAGCAAGGGGGGCAGCTCAAGGGCAAAATCTAAAATTAAACCAAAAAAAAGTCCGTTACGAAAAGCCCGAATGAGTGACTAAATAATGATCTAGTTAACCAAATAAATACATGAAAGAGACGAACAATGAAACAAATTAATAAAATTTATCAACACGTAAAATACTAATGACTTATGACAAGATTCATCATCAAGCAAAACGGTGCAAATAATACCCTAAAAAATGAACAACCACTATCATAATCCTCATCTTTTCGTTTTCCTTCATCTTCTGCCACCTGTCTGTTCTCCTTAATTACTTACCTGTGATGCAGAGATTTATGTCAGTATTCTCAGACACTTCCGCCTCTCACATTAATTATATCCAAAAGCATAAAAGTAGTTGAATCGGGTTCTAATTATTGTCTGTTTAGGTTCACGATACAGAAGAATGGTCAAACTATCACCAAGCTCACAAAAGTACTTCTGGAAATGCCCACAACACCTACGAAAGCCTAGTAAAATGAGTATGCTTGGGCGCCGATATGTTAACCCCTTGACTGCGGATTTCCTAGCAGAAGACATCACCAAGCTACAGGAGTGGAACAAAAAGTGACTGCTACAATTTAATGAAGAAAAATGTAAAGTCCTGCACCTTGGGAGGGGATATCCAGCACACCAATACCACATGGGAAACACTCCACTATCCACCACAGAGGCAGAAAAAGACTTGGGACTTTTTATTGCCAGGCTACCATGCAGTGAAAGCCAAATCCGTGCCAATCGCAGCGGACGGGTTAAAGACTAAGGCCCTTGCTCCCTTCCGTGTCCTCCATCCTTCACATCTTTGGAAGGGCACTTACAACACATATAGTTACAAGGTTTTGTCTCTTTTCCCCCACACCCTACTATAAGAATCCTCTCCCTCACTCATCTCTAAACCCATTTCCTTCCCTCCTTCCCTAACTCCCTCTTTACCCGAAACAAACATTCTTTTCTTTCTTTCTCTTTCGTCAGCTTCGCGCCTTCTTTTCTCCCTTTTATCCACGACCTCCTCTCATGTTTACGCTTATCCCCTACAAACTCCAGGCACGGTTTCCCTCCCTTCATCTCCACCAACCTCATGCTCTAATCTCTACCCCCTTCATCACCCCTCCTTCATTCATTACCACGTTGCCCCCCTCCCCTCTTTATTCCCCCCTACCGACCTCCGCCGCCCCCTCCCCTACAATATGACGAGGCTCCACTATTTTAAATGTTATCCGGCTTACATGACAGCGAAATGGGAGCATGATTTAAAGTTGAAAAATTTTAGACAGTGGTTTATTTTATTTATTTATCGGGGATAGTATCATAAATAATTGTTTATGTACCTGTTTCAACCTCAATGTGTGTGTCTTTCTGTCTTTCTGCCGGTCAGTTTCTGTGTTTTTTAGGTCTGTCTGTATTTCTGT
This sequence comes from Eriocheir sinensis, assembly GCF_024679095.1. Taxonomy (NCBI): domain Eukaryota; kingdom Metazoa; phylum Arthropoda; class Malacostraca; order Decapoda; family Varunidae; genus Eriocheir; species Eriocheir sinensis. The sequence goes on along the minus strand of NW_026111786.1, from coordinate 213,568 downwards.
CTGTCAGTCTGTCTGTCTGTGTCGCTCTGTCTTTCTATCTGTCTGTCTGTTTGTCTGTCTGCCTGTCTGCCTCTCACATTTTCTTTCGCTTCACCTGTTCATATAAATACTAAATAACCTAACGTTCTATCTATATATCTAAATTTGTCAATTTCCAGAGTATTTTATAGCAGTAGATAAACGCCCACAAAATTATGCGAGCAAAAATTATGTTGGAAAGTGTCTAATCAGAATTTATGGCAGTAAAAACACAGTAATTAGATCCCTGAGTAAATTGTGTGTGTGTGTGTGTGTGTGTGTGTGTGTGTGTGTGTGTGTGTGTGTGTGTGTGTGTGTGTGTGCGCGCGCGTGCGTGCGTGCGTGCGTGCGTGCGTGCGTGTTGTGCGTGCGTGCATGCGCGCGCGCGTGTGTGTGTGTGTGTGTGTGTGTGTGTGTGTGTGTGTGAACAGGACAGGAATGGAATAAAAGAAATATGACAAAAAGCGACGTGAACATGAAACACAGTGGTGGAAAAGTAAAACGCGTTTGGGGAGGGAAAATTAAAGAAAAACAGACGGAAAAGTCAATCAGAATGCAAAGAAAAAATGTAAAAAACAAGAGACAACATACGCAGAAATACGTTGTTCACACACACACACACACACACACACACACACACACACACACACACACACATGCACACACACCTTTAATCAAGTTACCTGGCCGCCACAGAGGTTGAGAGAACGTCATCTACTCAATATTTTCCATTTCACTAAAAAAAAAAAAAAATAACTGCGAAGGGTTTAACTAAATGATTCTTTGCGGTTTCCCTCCCTTGACGTTTCCCAATAATTCAATCCTTCATTCATTCGCCGATATCGTTTTTCTTTGTGTTGGCTAGACATTAATTTCTGCTGATAACATCCAATTACTTATTACCATAAATTAATTAATCCAGTCGTTTATTTATTCATGCCCAATATTTCCTTTCTCTGTCATTTGTTTATGCAGTCTTTCGTGTAATTCATTGCTTTAAAACGTATTTCCCTTCATCTAGCATCAATCTTACTTGCAATTCCCCCAGTG
>NW_026111786.1:187500-207500 GCF_024679095.1 Eriocheir sinensis | reverse complement strand
TGTGTTATTATCAGCATCTTTTCTTTTCCTTCCATTTATATTCTTTTTCGTCCTTGTCCTCGTTCCTCACCTAACTAATCTCTCTCTCTCTCTCTCTCTCTCTCTCTCTCTCTCTCTCTCTCTCTCTCTCTCTCTCTCTCTCTCTCTCTCTCTCTCTCTCTCTCTCTCTCTCTCTCTCTCTCTCTTTCAGCTTTTTTCAGTACTTCACAGCCTCACCCGTTATCAATACCTCCTCCTCCTCCTCCTCCTCCTCAGTAAACTATTGGCGCACGGTATCTCGGGTAACATTCACAACTGGCTTGTGGACTGGCTCTCTGAGCGGAAACAGAGAGTAGTTCTAAATGGTGTTTCATCTAACTGGTTCGATGTCAGAAGCGGCGTACCTCAAGGATCAGTGCCTTGTCCCATGCTCTTCTTAATTTATGTTAATGATATCGATGATGGGCACACTTGCAAAATATAAAATTTGCTGATGACACGAAAATCGCTATTAAGGTAACTACTACACTCGACGAAAAAGCATTACAATCAGATCTAGATCGACTTGCACGTTGGGTCAATCAATGGCAAATTAAATTTAACGTTGACAAATGTAAAGTGTTACACATCGAAAACAATAACAGTCGCGTTAAGTGCGTAATGAATGACCAACAATTTTCTACAGTAATTAAAGAAAAGGATCTTGGAATCACTATATCAAGCAATTTAACGTCCAGTCAGCAGTGTTCAGAGGTAGTTAAAACCGCAAACAACTTCGTTGTTTTTATCGGACGAGTCTTTAATAATAAATCAGAGAAAAAGTAATATTAAAAATGTATAACTCGCTGGTTCGACCCCGTCTAGAGTACTGTGTACAGTTTTGGTCTCCCTATTACAGAAAAGACGTATAAAAGTTAGAACGGGTTCAACGGAGAATAACAAAAATGATTCCTAGGTTGAGAAATTTATCTTATGAACAAAGGCTTAAAGAAGTAAATTTATTCAACCTATCGAAACGAAGAACGCGAGGCGATCTGATAGAAGCGTTTAAAATGTTTAAAGGATTCAGTGATATTAATGCGGAAGATTAGTTAACAATTGATATATCAAATAGAACAAGAAGAAATAGCAATGTCAAGATAAGTGGTAAAAGATTCTCGTCGCACGAAGCCAAACACTTCTTCTTCAATCGAGTCGTTAATGTCTGGAACTCTTTACCCCGTGATATCGTCGATAGTACAACAATTACGGCCTTCAAGAATAGATTAGACAAGTATTTTGAATCTAATATTATTCATTGTCGCAATAACGTTAAGTTCTTTCGAATACAGGTGTCTTTGTCCGTTTTTATCGCCCGGTTATTGGCAGCAGTAATGGTAGTTCTTTCCTCTTTCCTATATAGTTTCCATGCAGTTTTTCCATGCTGCATGGTTCTTTTTCCTTTCCTGCCAGCTTTGGCTGAAGAGATGGGGTGGGGGGAGCCTTTGCCTTTGCTGTCCTTTATCTTCTACCTTTGATAAGATAGTTAGTGTAGCCTGTCACAAACAGCCGCATAAGGACCATCATGCCTGCTGTTGTTTGTTCTTCCCTTGTGTTTCTTTGTGTTCCTCCTCCTCCTCCTCCTCCTCCTCCCACTCCTACTCCTCCTCCTCTTCCTCCTTCTCCTCCTCCTCTTCCTCCTCCTCTTCCTTGCCAGGTAGATAAAAGACCTCCTCCAGTACATTACTTCACCTTCAGCGCGTGGGAGAAAAAGAAGCCTGAGGAGAAGTACGAAGAGAAAGGGGAGGCGGAGAAACATGGAAACATGGAAATGCAGGCAATATAAAACCTTTTGGCTCATTACGAGGTTGCCCGCTCTGGTGATATAATCTGCTCGACAGTCACTTGGTGCCCGCAGAGAAGATGAAAGCACTTCGGTATTCAATTTCGGGGAAGGAGGAGGAGGAGAAGGAGGAGGAGGAGGAGGAGGAGGAGGAGGAGGAATCTTCCTTTTGTTGGTGTATGAATGAATGTTTCAAAGTATTTTTGTCACGTCTGTATGTCTGCCTGTCTGTCTGTCCGTAACTAGGTCATTCTTTTTATCTTTTCTCTTTGTTTCTGTCTGTCCCTCTATCTTCATCAGTCTCTCGGTCTTCCTCTCTCTCTCTCTCTCTCTCTCTCTCTCTCTCTCTCTCTCTCTCTCTCTCTCTCTCTCTCTCTCTCTCTCTCTCTCTCTCTCTCTCTCTCTCTCTCTCTCTCGTCCTCTCTTTCTTCCTCCCTTTCTTCCTCCCTTCCTTCCTCCCTCATTCCCTTCTTCCCTCCCTTCCTCCTCTCTCCTCCCTCCCTCCTTCCCCCTCTCCTCTCCTTCTTCCTCTCTCCCTCTCCCTCTCTCCCAGTGTCTCTCCCTCTCTCTCTCTCTCTCTCTCTCTCTCTCTCTCTCTCTCTCTCTCTCTCTCTCTCTCTCTCTCTCTCTCTCTCTCTCTCTCTCTCTCTCTCTCTCTCTCTCTCTCTCTCTCTGAAGGGGATAATTAGTTTCGTTATTTTCTCTTCTAATACCAAGACATTATTTTTTTTGCCTAGTAATTAACATAACACTGAATGAAAATTAATTAGGACGCACATCATACTTGTTCTCGGGTGAATCTGTGTATGTGTCTGTGTGCGTGTGGGTGCGTGTGTGTTTCGTGTGTGTGTGTGTGTGTGTGTGTGTGTGTGTGTGTGTGTTAACTACATTTCACTAAGTTCACGGATTCTCTCTTTTTTTTTTTTTTCTCTCTCTATGTTCAAACTTCTTTATTTTGCAGCTTCGGTAAGACCCATCCCCAAGAGAACGAAATGTTACCTTGGTGCACGTATTATAAAGTTGAGAGGAAAAGATCAGGAAGAGTAAGAGGATACCAAGTGAAAAAGAGGTGACGGTGGTGGTGGTGGAGGTGGTGTGTAGGATGAAGTGAATGAATTATTGCAAAGGGAGCTCAGAAAACGAGAGGAAAAAGAGTTGATGCTGGTTCCGTCGGCGAGAGCAGTGTGGACTGCGGAGGAGTGGAGGAGTAGGCGGGAAGACACAGGAGGAAGGTGGTCTAGTGGTTGTGGAAGATGAATGAAGGCTGGGATGGTGCCAAAAATCTGAAGGTGACGGGAGGTATGTTTTAGAAGGGAGAATAGAGGATAGAGAGGGAGGAGATATATGAACCAAACAGGAAGAGAGATCGAAGATGGTATACTGGTTATGGCAGGAAGAAGGTTGGGACGGTGGAAGTGAGATGATGTCGGAACTTATTATGTAGAAGGAAGAGGGGAGGAGACAGAATTAAGGAAGGAGAATTATGAATCAAACAGGAGGAGAGATAGAAGATAAGATGGTCTACTGGTTATGGCGGGAAGAAGGTTGGGACGGTGGAAGTGAGATGAAGATGACGGAACTTAATATGTAGAAGGAAGAGGGGAGGAGACAGAGGGAAGGAGAAATATGAAGCAAACAGGAGGAGATATAGAAGATAAAAATTAATGGACTAGTGGTTAAGGGAAGAGGATGAAGGTTGTGGTAGTGGCAGTGATATGGAGGTAACGGAAAGTAAGGTGTGGAAGGAAGGAGGGAGGAGGCAGAGGGAAGGAGAGAGAAGACTGAACATGATGAAACATTGAAGCACAATCAACATAAGGCTTAATGGCTCATAGCGAGGCTGCCTGCCCTTCGTCGGGCACGTCTGACAGCGAGTGACCTACAGAAATAGGCGCACCTAACATCACCGTAGCCGATCAAGGATTCACTACGTTTCCTAACTAGTAGGAGGTAATGTTATAACTGTATTTCGTAAAGAATCCTTATAACCAAAAACTAACTAAAATTATGAGTACTCTTTTTCTTGAACACAACATTGAATAAACAACAGAACAATAATGTGAAAATACGTATAGCCACCGGTGCCAGATTGTCGCACTCAGGGCATAGTATTGACCTGTTTCTGACGCCTAACTATTGCCAAGAAACATCAGAATCTAACTCTTTTAACGATAACTATGAATTAGTTTCCTTATTGGAGCCCAGAAGACAGTTTGGGGGTAGGAAGTCGGGAAACATAATCGGCTGTGTACGACAATCTGGCACCGTTGCGGCTGTAGCTCCGAGGACCAAGGCCGCTCCCACGCCATTTTGCGGGTGTCAGATTCCTGAAATTGCACATTTTTACTGCGCAAAGCAGGTGATGTCACTTATTGTGACTTCGTGAGCTTTCATATTTATCTTTTTTTGTATATTTCACGGAGCCAAAACTTACATAACCTGTTGCATTTTTTACTAGTGACCCGAATTGGTGACTGTTTATCACAACAGAATTTCACTCGAACAAGTGAATCAGACACCACAGAAATATTACCTGTGTGTTTATGAATGAATACAAAGATACGCACATACTTTGATATAACTCTAGGATGTCTCGTAGATCATTAATAAATAAAATAAAAAATATCTGGATAGGCTACTCTTTAGCCCGCTACCGGCTATGGCTGCCAAAAAAGTCCCTCCGCCAACTTTGTACCGCCCATTTGGTGATTGTTAGGTACGCCTCAGTGGCTTACGGAGAATATTAATTTAATGACCTATGGACGTTGCCGGACTTGTTCATATACTGTAAGACCTATATCAAACTTCCCCGTGCCTGTCTCTTTTCCAACGTGAAGAGGTTGAAGAGGAAGAAGATGAGAGCAGAGTGCAGATGGAAATTTTTAGAGACAAAAGAGAAGTAAAGAAAGAGGAAGAGGAGGAGAAGCAAAATAAGAGGAGAAGGAAGGGGAGGAGGGGGAGGAGGAGAAATGAGCGATATTGGATGAGAGGTAAGAGGAGGAGAGATGGATACTGGAGGGACGGAGAAGTAGATGGCAGGAGGAAGGACATGGCGAGGTGAAACGAAGAGGAGGAGGAGGAGGAAGAGGAGGAGGAGGAGGAGTTTGGTGCCACCTGTTGATACCCGCAGCTTAGAGAGAGAGAGAGAGAGAGAGAGAGAGAGAGAGAGAGAGAGAGAGAGAGAGAGAGAGAGAGAGGGAGGGGGCGGGAAAGGGAGGAGACGGGGGAAGGAAGCTTTGCTCGTTGGAAAAGGAAAAAAAAATAGCAATAATAAAGCGAGACCAAATAAAGGAGAGAGAGAGAGAGAGAGAGAGAGAGAGAGAGAGAGAGAGAGAGAGAGAGAGAGAGAGAGAGAGAGAGAGAGAGAGAGAGAGAGAGTGGTGTCGCACTTACCCGCCCTAGTCACATCCGCCTGAGCACAAGCACAACTAGTGACAATGCTTTAAGATAGGCAACCTCAAGACAGAGGTCGTCTTTAGCATGGAGACAATTTCCCCGCCCTTTTGTCATATGTATCTCATGTTTATATAAAAGGAGAGAGAGAGTCGTAAGAAGCTGTGGATGAAACTTAGCAAAGGAGTGAAGATTGGTAAAAGAGAGGACGATAGCGTGAGAGAGGAAGTGAGGAAGGAAAAGTGAGGGGAGGGAGGGTAGAGAAGTGATGGTGAAGAGGTGAGGGAGGTGACAGTGAGGAGGAGAAAGTGAGGGTGGAGTGAGGGGGGGTGGATTGGATCTCATAATCGATCGTATGGGGGAATGTGCGTAGCCTGGAGAGGGAGGGAGAAAGGGGTGGAAGGGGAAGACAGAACTGAGTGGGGAAGTGAAGGGGAAGCAGGAGGAACGAAAGAAAACATGGGGGAAGGGGCAACAGTGATAGAGGGACTGTCCTGCAAACATCTTCCCCTTTCCTCCCTCCACCCCCCCCCCCCACCCGCACAGGAAGATATGGAGAGGAATGAGGGATGGGGGTGAGGGGCAAGGGAAAGGAGGACGATGAGGGGAAAGACGGGAAAGGTAGAGGAAAGGAAGAAGATGCAGCCGAAAGAAAGGGGAACGAAAGGGAAGGATGAGGGAGGAAAGGGGAAGAGTTTAAGGATGAGGAGGAATGGAGAAAGGGTAAATTGGCTAGCAAGAGGAAGGATGTGTTTTTTGGAAGATAACAAAAGAGAAGGGATAAGGGAGAAAAGATAGACTACCCAGGGCGTGGTGGGTGTGAAGGGATGTGAGGAGAGGCAAGAAGGATGAGGGATCGTGTGGGGAGTGTAAAACTGTGTCAAGCGAAGTACAGACAAAGACTGATACAGAAATACAGGTAAAGACATACAGATCAACTGACACACACACACACACACACACACACACACACACACACACACGCATGTACATAACCCAATCTAGACATGTGTGGCCAAGTTCATTCGTTGGAGCAGGTAGTGGTAGTATACTGGTGGTGGCTGTGGTGGTGGTGGTGGAGAGGGGGCGGCGCGGCGTGTGTGTTCGTGCATGCGTCGTGGCCTGAGCCTCACACACACAGCGGCAGTAAGGCAGCGGGTGAGAGCACAGAAAGACCCCGGCGGGACTCTGGTCCGGCCGCCGCGGCTCCGGTCCCTGGCTCACTCTCGCTCTCCCTCGCCCTTACTCCTGGGTCGACACTCGCAGCGTCGCCACCGCCGCCGCCGCCGCTTCAGCCGCCGATCCCGCTCCTCGCCGATGCCCGTGTGAGAGTTGCATGATGAACGCGTGTATGGCAAGGGCTTTGAGGAGGGCGCGATAGCCACACACCTGCAGCACCCCCACACACCTGAGATACCCACACAACACCAGCGACACACAGCCACGCACGACGACACACACCCGCAAACTTTAGTAGTCGCTGTGGTCGTCGTCGTGGTGGAGGTGGCGGGCGATGCAGCCAGTGCGTGCTAAGGCCCCGCGGCGAGCTGGGAGCACAAGTAACCATATCGAGTGTGTGTGTGTTTGTGTGTGTGTGCATGTGTGTGTGGTGGGCGAGTTGATGTTGATTGCTGCTGCTGGTGGTGGTGCCCCGCGGAGTGACACGCCTCGCTAACGGCCCCGCCACGCCATTACGTACTAACAACGCACCCACGCCAGGCCGCCGCGCCAAACACTCCCACGCCGATCCCGGGTGATGGTAAATAAATACTGAGCGTCACTTGAGCCAAAGATAACCGAATAAAGATAAAAGAAGAGACTCGTCCTCTTCCACAAAGTTTCTCGTCAAAGTGAAACGTTTGAAACTGCCGGGAACTTGTTGATTCGAGCGTCTGGAGAGATATCCTTCCACTTCCTCGTTCCCTCCATTTCCTTCCCTCCCTCCCTCCCTCCCTTCCTCCCTCACGGCTTCTCTCCGTTGCCTACACGAGGATGGGAGGGACGGGCAAGGCGCTGGAGGGAAAAACTGTGAAAATCTACGCGTGACATAAACATACACGACTATACACACACACACACATACACACACACACACATACACACACACAAAGGAGGTGAGTGTGGTGATGAGTCAGGAGGAGGAAGGAAACAGAGGCACATCACCCTCTGCCTCACCACCAGGAGAACACCACCACTGGAGAGGGACAAAAGAAAACAAACACCCTACACCAACACCATCACCAACACCACCACCATCACCACAAGCAGCAACACAGCCGCTCTCACCACCAGCCCCGTCACTCCAAAAAACATACTAAACACCCAGGAACCAAGAACCAACTAACACCATCAAGAAAGTGACACAGGAATCAGCATCTTCAGCATCCTCAGCATCCTCAGCATCCTCAGCATCTGCATCACGTTGGGTGTGTGAGGTAAGGAATCTGTCTATCTGAGCTTAACAATTATTAGTCTACTGATAGGTAAAGATATCAAAGAGGTGGTGTGTTTTCATATGACACGCGAATTGACTTGAATGTGTGTGTGTGTGTGTGTGTGTGTGTGTGTGTGTGTGTGTGTGTGTGTGTGTGTGTGTGTGTGTGAAACGAATATTTTCTCCCACTGAAAAAAAAAATGTGAACGTGACAAAATAATAGATAAGAAAAATCTCTGCACTGTCTCGACTGAAATTTATACTTAAACTAACCACACATATACACAAACAAACAAACAAACAGGCACATCCTCTTCACACAAACACAAAGAAATGAACATTCAAACAAAAAAAAACTCAAGCAAGCAAACATAACGAAACACACACACACACACACACACACACACACACACACACACACACACACACACACACACACACATATACCAAACAACTACACAACATGCACAAACAAACAAAGACCCTCAAACTAGATCAAGACGTGTGGTTAAAAATCTTAATAAAACGGTCCTTGTGCGTGTCACTCTAAGACGTAGATGATACAAAATTCATGAAGACTATCAACACGTGACTTTCCAATACTCTCTCTCTCTCTCTCTCTCTCTCTCTCTCTCTCTCTCTCTCTCTCTCTCTCTCTCTCTCTCTCTCTCTCTCTCTCTCTCCCCGTATCAAGCAAGGTAAATGCAATTCCTGCCCATCAACACAGGTATAAGATGCACAGGTGTGGGAAGTGTCTCTCTCTCTCTCTCTCGCACCGTATCAAGCAAGGTAAATGCAATTCCTGCCCACCAACACAGGTATAAGATGCACAGGTGTGGGAAAGGAATGAGATGTAAATGAAAAATCAAAACTGGGAAGAGGGTGAAAAAGGAGGATGGGAAATATAGTCAAAGAGAGAAATTGGAAGAGAAAACAAAAAAACAAAAAATTGACAGGATATGGTAGGAAAAGCCTGAATACATGTTTAAACGAGTAGAACATCGGGGGAAAGCAGAGGAGTAAACAAGAAAAAAATATGAGGGTAATAAAAAATGAAAGTGTACAGAAGGGATAAGGAAAAAAAACATTGAGTGGATTCATGGGAAAAAGAAAAGGGGGAGGGGAGAAGGAGAGAAGGAAAGGAACCGAGCTAAATATAACTATGTAGAGAAACTAAAAGAAGCCAACGCCAAAGATGAAAAATAATAAAAAAAAATACTGAAAAGCAAGAGGGCAAGCAAAAAAAAGAACAAATATTTTAGTATGAGAGAGAGAGAGAGAGAGAGAGAGATTTTGCACCCTTATCACGAGGCAAGGAAAATTCTCTCTCTCTCTCTCTCTCTCTCTCCACAAAGATTGCGTAAAACTAGCACGTGCGTGTATCAAAAAGAATGTAAAAGCAGGATTACAGTACACACACACACACACACACACACACACACACACACACACACTCACACAACACGTATACTGTTACTCAAAACTCAGCGTAATTCTACACTGTTGTCTTTATTAGTCGTGTGTGTGTGTGTGTGTGTGTGTGTGTGTGTGTGTTACAATGTTGTGCGTGTAACAAAATGATACCTTTATCTTTCCCCTAAAAAATAAAGAAACATAACTTAAGTCAAAATACAAGCTCACACTAAAACAATAACCAAAATATGACAGCACGGCCACAGTAAAAAAGGAAAAGTAAATACAGTGGAAAGTACAACAGTGATAACAAATACAATATCGAGAAATATTATGGCAATACCACTACCACCTCCATCACCACCACCACCACCACCACTACTATCACCACCACCACTATCATCACCACCACTATCACCACCATCACTATCACCATCACCACTATCATCATCACCACTATCATCACCACTATCATCACCACCACCACCACCACCACTATCACCACCATCTTTATCACCACCACCACTATCACCATCACCACTATCATCATCACCACCACCACCACCACCACCATAAACATCAACAACTACAACACAAACAGCGATACTCCTTTTACCGCGGAGCCAAAATGAACGAAACGCGAGACAAAGAACAAGGATAACCCTGACCTTGAAACTCTCCTGTGACCACAAAGCACACACACACACACACACACACACACACACACACACACACACACACACACACACACATTTCTTTCATTGTTTATGTCTTGCTCGGTCGTGATATGATCGTAGTATGAAAATAAGTTATACATATCGGCTGTTCTTATTTTTTTATTTTTTTGAGCGATATACTCTTATGTAATTTTTCCACTCACTTGAAGCCTGCAACTAGAGGCAATAAAAGACGTAATCGCTTTTATAACAGTTTTTCATATTGCTTTCGTAAAAGAGATACGTCCATGGCGCCATTTCGTCTTCTAGTTCCTTTTTTTTTTTTTTTACAAAGGAGACAGCTCAAGGGCACAAAAAAAGGAAACAATAATAAAAAAAAGCCCGCTACTTGATGCTCTTAAAAAGAATCCACTTCTACAAAAATTATAATCATCATCAAGCCTCTTACAAATAAATACTACCAAAGTTAACCGACTGTTTCATCCGTGTTTGCCATTGTGTTTCATTCCGTCGGTGTGTTTCAATCTGAGCCACTCGTGTGTTGACAGAGATCCGCGTGGACTGAGCGAATCTTTACGAGGGAAACAAAATAACAAAACAAAAAACACAAACACGGCGTCAGTGGTCCTCCTCATTCGCCTCATTCCACTCCCTCCACCGCTCGGCTCTCCACTTGATTCCATCCCTCCCGTCCCGCCTCGACCCGCTCCTCCACTTCCCTCTCTTTTCCCCTCTCCTTATCCCTCTTTTTTTTCCGCGTCTCCTTCTTCCCGTGTCTTTGATTACGGGTTTATACTTTCCACATCCCATCTTCTAGTCTTCCTTAACTTTGTCTCTCTCTTTAATATCGTAACTTCATATCTTCATTCCTTTCTTTTTTTATCTCTTTCCTCTTTATTTTTGCGTCTTCTGTTTTCCGGATATTATCCCTTTATATCTCTTTCACTTCTTTTACATCACTTTCCACTTTCCAGCACTTACTATTCCTTGATATTTTCATTCCCTGGTTTTTCCTTCACCTTCTCCTTCCATCTTTCTTTATTTCTCTTTGTTAATGTCTTTTTTTACTTCATTTTACACGTCCCATTGCATTATATTTTTTTCCTATTTTCTTTCATTTGTTGTCTTTGTCTTTATTCATTTCTTCATTGTTATCTTCATCATCATTTCTTTCTACCTTCATTTCTTTATAGTCACGTGTCTCCTCATATACACCTCATCCCATGGTCCATTTCCTCCTACTTTTTCCCTTTTGTTTTTATTTTGTTTTATTTATTTTTTGTCTTATTCACCTTTCTTCATTCCTTTTCATACATGGTTCTTCTCTATTATCATTTATTCTATGTCTGATTTTCTCTTACTAATTCCAAAACGTTCTTCCATCCCCTTGATTTACTCTTTTACATCATCTATTTATTTTTTTCACCATTTTGATAGTATCTTGTGTTTTAAAAGTTCTTCCAAGTTCCGTTACTTCCTGTTATTTCTCCCTGGTTTCTTTTCCTCCATGTTGCCTTCTTTTCATACAGCTATCTATTGTTGTATTATTCACTCCTCTTTCCTTCCCTTCCCTCTTATCTCTGTATCTTTTGCTGTATCAGTTATTCTACTTGTCATTATCTTTTACTTACTATTCTACCTTTCATCGTATCACTCATTTCACTCTCTTTACACCTCCTCCATTATAAGCTTTGACCATGCCTTCCCCAACGTCAGTTTTCTTTTCTTCTTATTCAATATTTTTTCATTCCCATTCATTCCTTTGTACACTACTGTCTTGTCTTCCATTGTCTTTCTCTTCCATTCTCCTACTCCCACTCTCTGTTTTCTTTCCATTTTCTCTCGCTCTTTATATTTTCTCATGCCACCCATCCATCCATTCCATTGTCTTCCCCGCAGCCCTCTTCCACTAACTTCATTCCTTCTAATCTTATCCGGATTCTCCCCAATCCTTTTCATTTCCCCCCACTTTTATCCCACTCCTTTCCTTCCTCCACTCTTTCGCGTCCTTTCTTTTCATCCCACTCCCCTTCATCCCTCTCACACACATTCCTCTCCACTTCCTCTCTCTCCCTCGCTCCTTATCTTCCTCTGCATCCTTTCAAGCTCACATTTTCTTCTTATATTTTTACTTAAACACCTCATCTCCTCCACTCAGGATGTGTGTGTGTGTGTGTGTGTGTGTGTGTGTGTGTGTGTGTGTGTGTGTGTGTGTGTGTGTGTGTGTGTGTGTGTGTCACCTTGACCTTATATTGAGTCCTCTGTTGGTCGATATTCCGCGCAGGTCACTGGAAGGAGGAGGAGGAAGAGGAGGAGGATGGGGGAGATGAGGAGGACGAGGAGGAGAAGGACAAGGAGGAGAGGGGAGAGAGGAGGCACAGAGGACAGGAGGAGGAGACAAAGAACAGGAGGAGAGGAAGAGGATGCAAAGGAAGAGGAGGACAGGAGAAGAAGAGAAGAAGAGAGAATAACTAAACGAGGAAGGTTAACGCGTCTGACAAGAAAAGAGAGAAAAATGGAAGAAAAAAAGATGGAGAGGAGAGTGGAAGGAAGAGATACTCAAGAGAAGATAGAAGGAGAGAAGAAGGGAAGGGAAGAGATGAGAGAGGGTAATAACAAAAGAAAGAAGGAGAGGTGGAGAGAAGAAAAGTGAGGAGAGAGGAAAGAGAAATATAAGAGAAGGGGAGAGAAGAATGAAATGAAAGACTTGACATGGCGAGAAAACGGAACTCACACACACACACACACACACACACACACACACACACAAAGAGGCGGGAGAGAAAGTGAAAGAGAGGAGAGGAGAAAAAACCCCGACAAAAGAGAGAAGAACAAAGAAGAAAAGAAACTTACTGGTGAGGATTAAGGAAACGGGAACTGAGAGAAAAGCGAAAAATAATATTGAAACGTAAGGAAATGGAAAGGAAATAAAGAAAGATTAAGAAAGGATGCGAGGAAACGATAACGACGGGCATGGAAAGAAAGAAAAGGAAAGTATTTAATTTGCCAGACGAAAAAAAAAGGAGAAGAGAGGAAGAGAGAAAAGGTAACAAAAAAAGAGTTAGAGACGAGAAGTGTGAAGGGAGCGCAAATAAGAGATCAGAGTAGTGGAGGTGTAGTGAAAAGTACAACACATAACAGAAGAAGAGAAGAGAGAGGAGATAGTAAAGAGGAGATTATCAGAGGTAAAAGAGAAGAAAAGGAATAGACTAGAAACGAGGAAAGGAGAGGGAAAAAAGAGGAGAGGAGAGGCATGGAAAAAGAGAAAAGAAAGGAAAGTTAAGACAGTGAGAGGAGAGGAGAAGAGAGAAGAGGAGAAGAGAGAAGAGGAAACGAGAGGAGAGGAGAGAAAGAGCAGAGAGGAAGCAGGTAGTGGGGAAGGGGGGGGGGGTGAGAATGGTTGATTTGGAGGTCAGGCTGCAATACAGGTATTGGCTCAGGTGTTAAGACAAAGGTTTAAAGGACAAGAGACAGTCCAGCTCAGCCCTGACTCACACTGCTACTGTTGCTACTACTACTATTACTACTACTACTACTACTACCACTACTGCTACTACTATTACTTATTCTCCGACTGCTGTATATTACCTGTCACTCTTTTATGTCATTTTTTTTTTTAGTCTCCACTCTCTCTCTCTCTCTCTCTCTCTCTCTCTCTCTCTCTCTCTCTCTCTCTCTCATCCTCCGTCAACAACTCTCTGCCTCTCCCACAGCACCGTTTTTACGCCTCATTCTCGCACTTTTACGGGACGATATAACGACAACGATAATTTGAAGGTGATTCTCGTTTTCGGACCCTTCTTGCATCGACTGTTTGGGCATTTTATCCCCCCCTCTGCTCCCCCTTCTTACACCTAACCCCCCCCCGCCCCACTGCAGCCACGTCCCTCTCTTCTTCTTCTTCTTCTTCTTCTTCTTCTTCTTCTTCTTCTTCTTCTTCTTCCTCCTCCTCCTCCTCCTCCTCCTCCCTCGCGGCCTAGTTCTCCCTCCTACCTCTAAGTGTTACGTTCTTCTTGCTTGCGTTCTTTTATCTCCTTTTCTTTTAATTTTCTTTTCATCTTAACAACACATCCTGGTCATTCATTTGCTTTCCTTTCATGAAATATTTGTATGAGTTTCCTCTCGTTTTTTTTTATGATTGTTTTGTTTTGTTTGTTTTTCAGTTCGTTTTGTCTCCTTTTTTTTGTGTGTGTGTTTTCTGTGTTTTTCTGCTTAATCATTTTTCTTAACTTTTTTTATTTTTTTGTCACCGTTCATTCTCGTGCTTTTTTTTTCCGTCTAAATTTTGTTCCTGTTTTCGTTGCTATGTTGTCTCTGTTGTTCGTATGTTTTTTTCTACTTGTTTTTCATTTATTTTCACTTTCTTTAACTTTATCCTTTTCTTACCTGTTATCCTTATACACCCCTTGACTCTCTACTGCTTTATTCTACTATTCTATCCCTGCTGTAACGCATCTTTTTATTACTTTTTTTCTGTGTTCGTACAAGTCTTGGCTCATTCCAATTATTCGATTATTTTGTCCTTGCTGTATCATATTTTATTTCGTTTTATTCTTATCTGGTATCATCATTACCCACTCGCTGCTTCTCCCTTCCGCAAGTATAGCCTTGTCATTTTTTTTCTTCCAATATTTCCTCCTCTCTCCACGTCAACACACTAGCGTCATTATTTTTCATTTCATCACATTCACTCCTTGCTCATTATCATATAATGCCAATACGCAAAACTTATTTTTTCTTCTTTTTCCGCCTCTTTCCGTCTTCCTTTTCCTCTCCATTCCGTGCACAACAATGCTGTTCTGACGGACAGGAATCACGATCTTTTTTACCTTCATATTCACAGAAAAGTGAAGACGTTATAAAATTCTGAATAATTGAGATCTCTAATCACTCCTCCTCCTCCTCTTATTCCTCTTCCTCCTCCTCTTTCTCCTCCTCCTCCTCTTCC
Organism: Eriocheir sinensis; assembly: GCF_024679095.1. Classification (NCBI taxonomy): domain Eukaryota; kingdom Metazoa; phylum Arthropoda; class Malacostraca; order Decapoda; family Varunidae; genus Eriocheir; species Eriocheir sinensis. Next base: position 192,834 of record NW_026111786.1, on the reverse strand, counting down.
TCCTCCTCCTCCTCCTCTTCTTTTTCCTTTCCCTTCCTCCTCCTCCTCCTCCTCCTTCCCCTTTCTCCTTCTCCTAGGTAGGCAGGTAGGAGAGCACCCAGGTAATAAAAATATGTAATGGGCAAAATGAACAGGTAGACAGGTATGAGGTGACAATATTGAAAGGTAAGATACTGTAAATTGGGGAATCAGTCCAGGAGTATAAAGAAACCTATCCTGGGAAAGGGGAGGGAGAGCTGTGCCAGGATGGATCTGCTGCGGTTTAGTGTGTTCTCCCATCCCGGCCCATCCCTACAGCACGTGCCCTAATCTGTCCCACGGGTCACTGAGGCGGCTGGCGAATTGATTACGTCACTAGAGCAGGCAGCCACGTAATAAGGCAACTGGGTTTCTGCTGCCTGTTGTTCAATGTTTCTATGCTTCATTTTCCTATTATTCTCCTCATTTAGCCCCCTACCGCTCCTCCTCCTCCTCCTTCCCTTCCCCCTCTTTATTTCTATATTTTTTCTTTTATTTTTTTTAATTCTTTCACACGCTTCCTAGTTTTCCTGTTTTAGTCACGTTTCTTCATCCATTTTTATATAAAGAGAAAGAGAAGGTGGAAGGAAAGGTGGAAGAGAGCCAGGAAGAGAAGGATAATATGAGGGAACAGAGGAATCGAGGAGAGAGAGAGAGAGAGAGAGAGAGAGAGAGAGAGAGAGAGAGAGAGAGAGAGAGAGAGAGAGAGAGAGAGAGAGAGAGAGAGAGAGAGAGAGAGAGAGAGAGAGAGAGAGAGAGAAAGAAAGAAAGAAAGAAAGAATAGAACATACAAATGAAGCTGAATGTACAGTCGACGATAGAGAGTAGTGTCACGGTTTTCAGAATGTTTAGTCTGGTGGCGGTATCTGGCAACTATACCACGGTGGCGCATTCACTGGTGATGTTAGTGACTCGTTTCAGTGTGTATCGTGTGTGTGTGACAGTGAAATTATAATATTGTATAATATTATATTATATTATAATATAATGTAGTTAGAAATATACAAGATTACATGAATTCAATTTAGAAATGCGATAATGAATGTCTTCTACATCAGTGTTGTCCAAACTGGGGTCCGCGTACCCCTCGGGGTACGCAGCATAGATCAAAGGGGTACGTGAAAAGACGATGAACACACACACACACACACACAGCAGAAACTTCCCATGTTCTATGAAGGAAAAGAGAGAGGGAGGGACGGTTGGTTACCTAGGAAGGACGCGTTTTGTACGTGTACGTAAATATAATGTAATGTAATGCAAATATGATATATATAATTGACTTTAGTCAGCCATAGGGGGTTCGTAACAGTGGGAGAATGTAATAAAGGGTACAATAGGCGAAAAAGTTTGGACAGCACTGTATTCTACATGATGATGATGACGACGAGGTAAAACATCACGAACAGTCCGAAACACTTTCTTATTAAACTTTGAAAATACCGTGTGCAATGCTGTCCTTCACAGGGGCAGGCAGTAATTCATGCTCCTTACCATCAAACAGCAAATAGGCTTGAGGGTCTGTTTAACTCGCAGCCTTAATTCCCGTTACTATAAAGCCTCAAAGACAGTTCAGGAGATCATTAAACATCTAAAATCATTTCTCAGTGAAGATTACGTAATATCAAAGTATAAATACGTGTGTGTGTGTGTGTGTGTGTGTGTGTGTGTTGATCTCGGGGCGTCGCTGACTAGCTGACCCCTTCGTTTTTCGTTGATGGACATATGTCTCCCGTCCCCACCCAGCCCCTCTCTCTCTCTTTCTCTCTCTCTCTCTCTCTCTCTCCTATTTTTTTAGGTATTAAAAATTATACGTTTCCACAGCCACTGACGTGACACCTCAACTGCAGTGCCTGCGGACATAAGGGCTTTAATAGAATACCGCTGCTCCAGCCAAGGCCCGCGGTCGACGACGCCATCATGTGAACGTTTATAGCCTATTATTACGTATTAAAAAATTATAAAGAACAAGATCTCGGCTGTCAGGAATTTTTTGTTTTAGTTAAAAGGCATAACAATCTCCCTAATAAGTGCAGCATATTTTAAATGTATCATAGTTTGATACAACTTAGAGTTGCTCTTGACTAAATTTGAACGAAACTAAAAGCTCGTGTCAAAATGTAGCGACAGAGCCTAAAGAAAAATATTATTAAGCGTTAGCGTTTAAGCGTTAGGCACGGCACTTTTTTGATAAATATCTATCTTAAAATTATGGAGAGTGCACCTGTGACCACCGATCACCACAACAGTACGATTTCGATAGGATATAATAATTTTCATGTCGCGTGGAGGGGTTGCCAGATGTCGCTTTCTGAACGAAACTTACTGGACAGTGTGTCACTACTCTCTATAGCCGACTGTACCTGCGTGTGTGTGTGTGTGTGTGTGTGTGTGTGTGTGTGTGTTCCAGTTTCCAGGTGTTGCAAGGGAATATATTTTTGTGTTGTTTGTTTCTCTTCTTTTGTGTTGCTGTTTGCCTTCATTTCTAGAGCCAGGTAAATGAGAGAGAGAGAGAGAGAGAGAGAGAGAGAGAGAGAGAGAGAGAGAGAGAGAGAGAGAGAGAGAGAGAGAGAGAGAGAGAGAGAGAGAAAGAGAGAGAAAAATCCAAAATGCAAAGATAAAAACTAATTCTAAATATAAAAAATATTGAAGAATAATTGCAAAGAATAGAAAAAGGAAGAAGGAAAGAAAAAAGAGAAAGGAGGAGGAGATAGAAAGAGAACTAAGAAAAATGGCAAAGGAAGGAAGAGAACAAGGCAAAAAAAGGGGTAAAATAGAAAAAAACAGAGACACAGATGAAACACACGTACAAGGAAAGATAAAGGAAAAAAAAGATAAAAAGAAAAGGAAGAAAGTGAAAAAAACAAAGAAGGAAAAGAAAAAGGAAGGAGGAAGGAGGAGGTGAGAGGGTGAGAGAGGAGGAGAGGAGGAAAGAAGAAAGGGAAGAGAGAAAGAGAGGGAGAGGAAGAATGGGGGAGAAGAGGGAGGGGGAGGAGGGAGGAGAGAAATGAAGGGAGAAAAGAAGGCAGATGAAGGGAAGAGGGAGGAGGAAGGGAAGGGGAGGAGGAGTAAGAAAAGAAAGAGGAGAGTAAGGCCCATGCAGATAAAGGAAGGAGGGAGGAAGAGAGGAGGAGGAGGAGGAGGGAGGGGAAGGAGGGAAGGGAGGCGGCCCGTTTTCTCTTCCTTCAAGGTGACCCCCGCTGTAGTTTTACCAGAGAGGGAAGAGAGAGACAGAGACAAAGAGATAGATAGATAGATAAATAGAGAGAGAGAGAGAGAGAGAGAGAGAGAGAGAGAGAGAGAGAGAGAGAGAGAGAGAGAGAGAGAGAGAGAGAGAGAGAGAGAGAGAGAGAGAGAGAGAGCGAAAAAGAGAAAAATGTTGCCTGTCTCCGTCAACTATATAAGAACAAAAACAGTGGACAAAAAGAAAAAAACGCAGGAAATTTAATCGTCGGCTGCAGGAGGAAAGAAAGTTTGGTGTGGCGTCAGTGTGGCCGCGTTGGAGTTTCCTTTTCCTTTCCGGGCGTGGAGAGGAAGGTCAAGGGCGCGGCGGGTGACGGCAGGAGGGACGAAGAGCCATAAAGAAGGAGACCAAGTAGGGGGAAAGAGAGCTGACGGTGACGGTGAAGAGGAAGGGAGAGAAGGGGGAGGTTGACGGTCATGGAAAAGAGGTGGGAAGGGGGAGCTGACGGTGACGGTGAAGAGGAAGGGAGAGAAGGGGGAGGTTGACGGTCATGTTAAAGAGGTGGGAATGGGGAGCTGACGGTGACGGTGACTTAGACGTGAAGGGAGGGGGAAGGTTGGCGGTCATGGAATAGAGGTGGGAAGGGGGAGCTGACGGTGACGAGGAAGAGGAGGAAAGGGAAAGGTTGACGGTCATGGTAAAGAGGTGGAAGGGGAGCTGACGGTGACGGAGAAGAGAGGAAAGGGGAAGGTTATGAGGAGAGAGGAGGAAGGGGAGCTGACGGTGACGAGGAAGAGGAGGAAAGGGAACCGTGAGGGAAGAGGGAAGGAAAGCTGGGCTGACGGTGACGAGGAAGAGGAGGAAAGGGAAAGGTAACCGTGAGGGGGAAGAGGAGGAAGGGTAAGCGTGACGAGAGGAGGAAAAAAAAAAAGGAAACGACGGCGAGAGGGAGGGGAAGGGAGCTGACGGTGACGAGGAAGAGGAGGAAAGGGAAAGGTAACCGCGACGGCGAGAGGAGGGAAGGGGGAGCTGACGGTGACGAGGAAGAGGAGGAAAGGGAAAGGTAACCGTGAGGGAGAAGAGGAGGGAAGGGAAAGGTAACCGCGACGGCGAGAGGAGGGAAGGGGGAGCTGACGGTGACGGGGAAAAGGAGGGAAGGGAAAGGTAACGGTGACGGCGAGAGGAGGGAAGGGGGAGCTGACGGTGACGGGGAAGAGGAGGGAAGGAAAAGCTGACGGTGACGGCGAAAAGAAGGGAAGGGAAAGCTGACGGTGACGGGGAAGGGAAAGGGAAGGTAAAGGAAACGGTGGGGGAGAGGAGGAAAGGGAAGGCCCACAGTGACGTTGAAGAGAGGAAAGGGAACGATAACGGTGACGGAAAGAGGAGGAGAAAAATCGAATCATCAACGTGAGACACAAACTCAAGAACAAGAAAGCTGACACAAGATATCCGGATGGAGGTGAAACAAAGGAGACGAAGACGAGGATCACTTGAACGAAGAAAGAAAGATCCACTTGACGGAGATGGGACAAAATGCCGTGACGAAGACAAAGAGAAGAAACGATATAACTAAAACAGAAAACAACCAGTGACGGAGATCGGACACAACGCCATGAAGACTAGGAGAAGAAACAATATAAAGAAGAGATAATACAGCACGTACGAGAGAGGTGATAAAACGCAACGAAGGGGCAGACTAAGAGAAGGAACAAGATACCGAGACACAAAGGACAGATAGAAAAAAAAACGTAATATCGAAAACTTGCCTAGAAACGGCTGTAAGGGAAGAAATGTCAACCAAGCTCCAAATAAGGGGATCGTAAAGTGAGCAATCAGAAAAATTTAACTTGAAATAATAAATGGCAAAGCTGAGACTGACGGAGAAGAGGACAAAGTGCATTAAAAGAAAATGTTCATGAGCAGAAAAAGAGCATGCAAAGAGCGAAAGGTTTGTCATCACTAAACATGAAAACAATGAAAGTAAAACGAAGAATATCAAAATACAATTGAGACCAAAGAAAAATAAGAACGCTATTTGAACACGAAAGATACTCAATAAAGAGGGAAAGCAATATAAACTTGGCCGGGAGGGAAAAAGAAAACAGAGGAAGAATGACAGTGTTAAGAGTGCA
>NW_026111786.1:167500-182500 GCF_024679095.1 Eriocheir sinensis | reverse complement strand
TAATCCTCCTTTTTTCCACTGCTTTCATTCCCTACATTCACCTTGCTGCTTCCCTAAATTTTTATCCGTTACGGTAACTCTTCTTTTCCAGCATCTTTTCATCGCTTTCAAAATACTTCTTTTTCATTTCTGCCCATCTCATCACGCGTATCTTCTTCACTGCTCTCCCTTACACTTAGTCCTCTTTTTTCCACTGCTTTCATTCCCTTCATTCACTTTGTTCCATCCCTAAATTTTTATCCGTTCCGGTAACTCCTCTTTTCAAACATCTTTCCATCGCTTTCATAATCCTTCCTTTTCATTTCTGGCTTTCACATCACGCGTAAATTCTTCACTGCTCTACCCTACACTTAATCCTCTTTTTTCCACTACTTTCATTCCCTTCATTCACCTTGCTTCTTCCCTAAATTTTCATCCGTTCCGGTAACTCCTCTTTTCAAACATTTTTTCATCACTTTCATAATCCTTCCTTTTCATGTCTGGCTTTCACATCACGCGTAAATTCTTTACTGCTCTACCCGACGCTTAATCTTCTGTTTTCCTGTCCACTGCTTTCATTCCCTTCATTCACCTTGCTCCTTCCCTAAATTTGCATCCGTTCCGGTAACTCCTCTTTTCAAACATCTTTTCATCGCTTTCATAATCCTTCTTTTTCAGTTCTGCCCATCTCATCACGCGTATCTTCTTCACTGCTCTCCCCTTCACTTAATCTTCTGTTTTTCTTTCCCCTGCTTTCCTTCCCTTCATTCACCTTGCTCCTTTCCTTAATTTTTTTCCGTTCCTTTGACTCTTTTCCAACATCTTTCCATCGCTTTCATAATCCTTCCTTTTCATTTCTGCCCTTCATATCACGCGAATCTTCTTCTTCACTGGTGTTCTGTCTACTTCTCTGAGTCTTCACCGGCTTCCTTCTTTTCCTTCAATCTTCATCAGCAGTCAGTGTTACCTATTTCCATTCCACTCACTCTCATCCTAACGCGGAAGTCATTGCAAGTCGCTTTAAAACTACCCAGACATTTTATTATTGCCAAACATAATCTCCCATCCACTCATAGCACTCGTCTCCCCTCCCTGCCTCCTTAATCTTTTCGTGTATACCTTTTCCCGTCTATCTAATTTAAAGGGACAAGTTTGATTGCATGACTCGATGGCAAGTCCTCTCTGGACACGGGGTGATGGGAATAGAAATAGAATGAACCACGTGTGTGTGTGTGTGTGTGTGTGTGTGTGTGTGTGTGTGTGTGTGTGTGTAATTCACCATGGCCTGGTCACGTGTTGGACTCGTAATCGCCAGCAGGTACCCTCCCAACATGAACAAGTGCTCTTTATCGTCGATCTATGTGTACTGCCAGGACCTCACACACCACACACCCCATCCCCCTTGCTCAAGGGGGGACAGTAACCACTCCTAGTCAACGGAAAGAATCCGGCCTGAGCGGGCTCGAACCGCCGCCCAGTCAGACCGTGAAGCCTGGCAGCGCAGCGCTCTACCAGTTGCGCCACGGAGTGTGTGTGTGTGTGTGTGTGTGTGTGTGTGTGTGTGTGTGTGTGTGTGTGTGTGTGTGTGTTTGCTTGTGGGGCGGGTGTTCATTTGTGTGAGTGTATGAGATAGACAGGCAGATAAATATAAAAATAGAGCTGAAAACAGAAAAAGAAAAACAGACAGAGACAGACGGGTAAACAGACATACACGCAGGGACAAACACAATCAGAAACAAACAATTCAAAAAGTACACCTCCAACAATGCATACGTGAGTGTAGTAGTTTTGCTGCACACACACACACACACACACACACACACACCGGTTGTCCTTCGTGATAGGGCTCGTGTTGTTCACTCCCTCTCGTTATCGTGCCCCCCCCCCGCCCCCCTTCCCCATTGGCGATTCAGGAAAGGGGGTGGAGGGTACATGGGGTAGGGAGGAGGAGGAGGAGGAGGAGGAGGGATAAAGAGATTGGTAGGGGAAGGAAAAAAAAGAGAGGGTAAAACAGGGAAAAAGGGAGACTGGGGGAAAAATAGATAAGAAGGAAGAGCAATCAGAAGAAGAATGATAGGGGTAGAGGGAGAATGGGAAGAGAGGAAGACAGTATGGTCAATGGAAAGGTGGGTGGGACGTGGGCGAGGTGCGGGAATGGAGGAGGAGGAGCCGAATGGAGGAAAAGGGAGAGGGTCGAAGAGGAGAAGACGAAGAGAAAGAGAAAGGAAGGAAGATAAAAGACTAATGATGCAGGTTACGAGGATAGCAGAAACGAGGAGACTTAGGAACGGTTGAGCCCTTTGGGGGAGGACAATGACGAGTGGGAGGAGGAGGAGGAGGTGGAGGAGGAGGAGAAGGGGAAGGAGGTGGAGGAGGCGGAAAGATATTAGAAAGGATAAGAGAGAGAGAGAGAGAGAGAGAGAGAGAGAGAGAGAGAGAGAGAGAGAGAGAGAGAGAGAGAGAGAGAGAGAGAGAGAGAGAGAGAGAGAGAGAGAGAGAGAGAGAGAGAGAGAGAGAGAGAGAGAGAGAGAGAGAGAGAGAGAGAGAGAGAGAGATCGGTGGTGGTGGTGGTGGTGGTGACAAATGACTGGTGTGGCGTAACTAATATAATTCTCTAATCCTATTGGCGGCTTTTTTTTTCATTCATCACTGGATCCTTGGAAAGTCATCGGCCCGTTCCCCTTCGTTCTCCCTGGCAAAAAGGAATAAAGGAAACCAGAGAGAAAACGGGGAACACGTACGAGATTGACGACCCAAAAAACGATGCGGTGGAGGCCTTTGTCTTTTTTATTGCTTCCATTCGATTTCTTTATGTTTTGGTGCAGAACAAAGAACTTCCGGTGATGGGCGGGAAAAAGGATGCGGGAAGAGTGTTTGCTTTGCTGAATGGAAAGACTGATGGGAAGGCAGGCAGGCAGGCAGGCAGGCAGGCAGGAAAGCCGGTAGACAGGCAGGCAGGTGTAGAAAAGTAGGCAGGCAGTCAAGCAGGCATGGAGGTTGACAGGTGAGTAGATACACAAACGTAGATAAACAAAGAGGAATAGACAAAGATAGACAGACAGACTGGTAGATAATGATAAAAGGCAGACTGTTAGAAATGGTAGACAAAGAGACAGCTGGAAAGAAAGAAATACAAAAAAAATATAGACATATAGGCAGTTTGAACGGCAGGCAAAGACACGTCCCTTGCCCAGACATAAAAAAAAAAACAAGATAGACAGAGACAGACAGATAGATAAATAGGTAAGGTGATAAACAGTGAGAAAAAGGGAAGGCTGGTCGACAAAAATACAGATAGAAAGAAAGAAATACAAACAGGCAAACATGTGAACAGTCGGACAGACAGGCAAAGACCTCTCCCTAACACACAAAAAAAACAGACAAAAATACTCACACATGAACACGTACATACGCTAATAAAAGTGATGTATTGTTTTCTTTACATGTTCGCGCTGCGGTATGATCTTTTCTATTCTGTTATGGTATCAAAAACAAGTCTACAACATTTTTCCACTCCCAAAGTGCTGTTGCCATCGCCGAGCAGTAAGCGGCCGAGTGTGCAGCAATGGGTATAGCTTGACTTGCTCTATTTTGCAATGCTTTACTTTTGTTTGGAAGTATAGATGTTTTCCTTTTTCACTCTCTTTAGGAAATACATTACAATTCTCTTTATGCATATTCAATTTACTTAGTTATCTAGCAAAATTAAATGCCGGGTGACGATGTGTTTCTACTTGAGCAAGACGTCATTTGAGAAGACGGGCATTAAGGTTATTACCCTCTAAGAATATCGTTACAACTAGTCTTATGCTTATTCAGGTTACGTCATTATCGAGTATTGGACTACAAAATGACACTCCCAGATTCCCATTTTACCACCCTTCCAATCCATTTGTTGTGTAAGGTTACTTTTACCTCGCAGTCACCGTTGCCAGATTATCGTACTCAGAGCATAGTATTTACTGGTTTCTGACGCCTGACTATTGCCAAGAAACATCAGGATCTAACTCTTTTGACGACAACTATAAATGAGTTTCGTTATTGGAGCCCAGAAGACAGTTTAGGGGTAGGAAGTCGGGAAATATAATGAGCTTTACAATCTGGCAACGTTGCTCCCAGTAAATTCACGAATGGGCATATATATATTTATTTAGTTACTAAGTATTATGGTCCAAATCTGTTCGTTCTTTTAGGTTTGTTTCACCCCACAGTACATCCCCACCCCCCAAACCTGTGTTCAGCATCATGGGCGCGGCGCCATGACCAAAGCCGTCCATCTCTATGCCTCCGCCAGTCCGCATCACGCTTCCCTCAAATCTTTCGCTCACTCACATCACAAATTATTCAACTTTTAACATAATATTTCAGTTCCGTTATATTTCTTTGTTCGATATACCCGTTGGCCTCCCACCTTTCTTTTTATAATTTCCTTTATTTTCTATTATTCACATCGCGAGCTTTAACAAATTTATCGTTTCCTCAAGTGACAAATTATTTCACTTCCGTTTTCCTTCGTGTATACCCGTTGCCCTTTTAACATTTCCTTTATCATGTATTCTATTTTCTATCCGCCATCGCAAGTTTAAATAAATTTCTTTGTCTTTCGTTCACTTCTCGAGTTTTCAGATCTACCTTTAAAAATATTCGAGTTTGTTCTCATATTTATCGTTCACATTGAAGAGATTATCTATTATTTTCTTTATAATGTCACACTCATCACTTTCCTCTCATGTATACATAATTAGTTTTCCTTTGTTCTGTCGTCAGTTACATTTTCAAAACTACATCATATAATATTCGAGGTTTCTTCCACGTTTATCGTTTACATTGCAGGATTTGACCTTTATTTTCTTTCTTCATATCTGCATATATTTTTTCCTTTGTTCACTCGTCAGCTACGTTTCCAAATCTACATTACACAATATTCGAGGATTTTTTTCCGTATTTATCGTTCACATTGCAGGATTTGCCTTTTACTTTCTTTATAATGTCATGCTCAACACTTTCTTCTTATTTGGATACATTTTTTCCTTCGTCCAGTCGTCAGCTACGTTAAAAGGTGGCCGGGACGCGCTGCAGAGACGAGAAGGAAATTAAGAGCAGACAAAAAGACGTGACAGGAGGAACTCATTACCCGGAATCTGTGCGCTGTCTTGCTTCAGAGGAGACAAAGGAACGTACGCACACACTCACGCGCACACCAACAAACACATACACACGATACAAACAACATACACATCATACACATGGTATATATTGCGTGTAGCTTAATACTTACCGATCGTTGTTTTTTTTCATTTTATTTGGTCACGTCTGCTGCTTTCTTTTTTTTTCCATAGCGTTGTATTTTTGTGGCTTGTTTCATTGTTTCTTTCCGGCTTTTAACATTCAACATTTATTTTCTCTCTCTTATTATTGTCAAATTTTCTATTCTCTCGATGCTTCCTTTTTCCCGCCACACACATTCTCAATCTTTCCCTGAATCTTTATCAATCCTTAGTTCTAATTATGTTTAAAAGCCGACAACTATCATTCAGTCAATTCCGCAATTCTACTGTTGCGCCACTTTCCGTCTCTCCAGGCATATTCTCGTCTAGCTAATACGCAATTTTCTGGCCACTATCTGCATTTCCACTTTAGTCTCTTCATCGGTGAAAGTTTTTCAATAGCCTTTATAGCTCTAAACTTCTCAAATAAGATTTTCACTTTGTCTGAATATTCGTCACGCAGTTGACCGACCCGTGAAAGGAAAAAGATTTCTAAGCACGGCAGGAAAATCGAGCGCGCAATTTATCATTCACTCTTATTTTCCATGACGTCCTTGGACCAACGTTGGACGAGTATTCAAGCTTCAGGCCGGTGGAAAGGGAGACGCACTGACGCATATCCAGCGCTGAGTGATATATACTACAATCTACTTATAATTAGAAAAGTTGCTGTTTAATTAGTAAATACGACGTTATTAATAATATTTTTCACCACTAATATCATAAGCATATTGGCCTACAATATAAAAGGCTTACCGAGTTACTCAGCTATTATGAACTTATTGGTCATTAAAAATATATATACTTTCGTTAAACAAGTCAATGGATTGTATTGTAAAAATCTTTTCGGGTTACTTAAAAAAAAAACTGCTCACTACTAAGAGACGTAATCACTATAAAAATAAACATGTTAAAAAAAAAGTTGTGCATGCGATTATTATTAAAAAGTGAGATGGCACGTGCGCACGACAGCCCTGAACCGGACGGACGACGGACAGACAGACTCTCAGTAAGGCGCCGCTCATCACTACAGCCTCGTCCGGTGGCAGCAAAATGTGGAGCAGAAACTTTAATTCTTATTGCTATTTTATTCCCTTCCGGCGCGGCCTGTTTACCTCCAGTCTGCAATTCCAGAGACTTTTTTGTTTTGTTTTTACTTTGTCTTTGTTCTGCTTTACTTCCACGCGTACAATACTGAAATAAACGTTCTTTCGACTGGCTCTTACGCAAATAAAGTGAGAAAAAAATAAGAGTAATAATAATAATAATAATGATAATAATAATAATAGTAATAATAATAATAATAATAATAATAATAATAATAATAATAATAATAATAATAATAATAATAATAATAATAATAATAATAGCATTAATAAAAATAATAGCAAAAACAACAATAAATAATAATGATAATAATAATAATAATAATAATAATAATAATAATAATAATAATAATAATAGTAATAATAATAATAATAATAATAATAATAATAATAATAATAATAATAATAATAATAATAATAATAATAATAAAAATAATAATAATAATAATAACAACAGCAATGGTAATAATAATACGAGAGGTAATGACGACACCTTTACCCTGACACACTTGCCGCCGGTGACCTTCAAAAGGACAAAAATACACAAGCCGTAGCTCCACCCCCTCCAGTTTATATTCCTACACCTTTGAAACAACGGCGGAACATAACACAGAGAAAAATAGTAAAAGTGAATAAATACGAAGCCTCAGCAATATGAGAAAACACTCGGCCAGAAACATATACAACTCCCGACCAATGTCATTTAGCGATGAAGAGGAAGACTCGAATTGCAAGAAAATTGTAACAAAGAATTTCGGTACATTGTTTCCACCATGTGTGGAGAGACGGCGGTTGAGAGGTCAAGCTCGCCGCCACACGCTGGGATTTTTCAGTCACCGCCGAGTGGCCTGAAGACCACCTATCAACCAGGACTCTAGATTCTCTATTTAAAAGAGAGGACCAAAGATGAGCTCCGGGGGCAGCATGAGCCAAGCTAGATGGCGCTACTGTAAACACTTGCCTGCGCCATAACGGGCTAGGACCGACAATCAGGCCCCACCAAGGAAGCCTACCGCCGCCATAGGCAGAAACGTAAAATAAAAATCAATAAAACTGAAAGAAACTGGAAAACTGTAAGTGATGAAAAGCTTTAACTTCACGTGAAGGTAAAGGGCCAAAAAAAAAAAAAAAAAAAAAAAAAAAATGCTGGCATATAACAATTTAGGTCGATCATCTTCCTCAAGGAGAGTCCCTAGTGTTATTATTCCTCCGCCCCCTTCCCCCCTGTTAGTACTACAATCCTTCAGCTTTTCGTGTGCTGCGTTCCCAGTCTTGTGTGTTGGTGTGCCGCACCTCCAGCCAGCGGAATGGGGACTATTTTGCTTGTATTGCTTCCCTATTCTCCTAGTTTTATGTTGCTATTGCATTCTTTTGCGGCTTACCCTTCACCGGTAGGTTTACCTTAATACAGTATCAACTAGAAGAGGATAAGCATTATAATAATAACGCCGCCAATGATGACGAAAAATAAAGATAATAATGAAATCAACAAAACAACAATGTCAGTCAACGCTAAATAACTGCATAAAAAAATAATTCCAAAATAATCCAATAGCAGCAGGCTTTCGAAAACCTGTGATCAGTCATGAATATCAACAAAAACAGCAACACACAAACCGAAATATCAACAAACTAAATAATTAATAAACCTGGCGTCGACGCTTCATAATGAATGAGCACGTTGGCGAAAAAATGATAAATGTTTAATTAAGAGTTTCACCAATAATTCAAGCTCTTTTCAAAGGTGTGAGGCCCCGGCTATTAAAAACAGGTTAAAAAGTCTCTCAGAGAATAAAACTTGCCAATAAACGAAACATAAAAGATTCAAAGGCCATCAATACGCCAGTGAGGTGGATATAAAAAAAGGAAGTGTGTGTGTGTGTGTGTGTGTGTGTGTGTGTGTGTGTGTGTGTGTGTGTGTGTGTGTGTGTGTGTGTGTGGAGGGGTCATGTGACCATGGAGGTGTTAATGGCCTTCACAAGTGCCGGTATCGCGCTAAGAAGGTATCTGTCCGTGCAAGCTCTGACCGGGACTAGAATATTGTGGTGTCTTGTGGGTCTTGTGGGGGGAGGGAGGGCGGGTGGGAATGTCTCTATGGCGGGGGTTGCGGAGGAGGGACTTGCCAAATTTGGTTAAGTTTATGTGGTATCGGTCCTGAAGGGTAGGCAGATTCAGCTGGGTGAGTGCGTTCTCGTAGTTTGTGTAAGAACTGCCCAAAATCTGTCTGCACCCTCTCTAGTTGGCGCTGCTGGGTCTTGTTTATGGAGGAAGCCCAAGCAGGAGCATGAAAAGGTTGTAGGAAGCCGCCCCGATGATGGTGGTGACCTGCTTGCCCCAGCTCAGCTTGCTGTCCAGGGTAACTCCAAGTAGTTTGGTGGATTCAACCACCTGCGGCTGGTGAGGGCCAACCTTCAGGGCTGGCGGTGGGATGGCTGTGGTGGAGGTGTGAAAATGCATCACCACCGTTTTGTTGGTGTTGATGGCAATGAGTTGTGGAAGAGGCTCTAACGTTGCCGAACTGCCTCTGATCAATTTTGTAATGAATAGTATCATATGCCCAGCTAAATACAAAGTCTTCACAAAGCAGGCTTGGGATTGGAGTGATGGCAATGGGTCTTAGTTCATTAAGTGAGGTGGGGTTGGTGACTTTGGGGATGGGAGTGAAGAATGAGGTTTTCCAATCTGTGGGGCATTTACTCTGAGTGAGGGAGGCATTTATGATGGAGACAAGGGGGAGAGCAAGTACATAGAAAAACACCTGATAAAGTTTCATAGGTATATCCAGAGGTGTGGTAGACCTTTTGAGTTAGAGGGAACTGAGCTTTTCAGCAACTTGAAACTCTTCTACAGCGGGAGGCTTTGACAGGGAAGGGAGGGTGGCTAGGCGGGGAGGAATGCAAGGTCTAGGGGGGGAAGGCTTTGACAGATGGATGAAAAGTGAGAGCTAATCAGTTCAGCTGTCTCAAGGGGTGAGGAGGAGGACAGGAGCAAAGGGAAAGCCGACGATGGGTTACACAGGCCACACAAATGGCGTATCTTGGAGAACAACTTGCTGGTGTTGTTGCCCTCCAGGTGTTGTAGTTTGTGGGGATAGTTCGCCTTCTTCGCCACTGCAATTTCCCTGATGACTGTGTTGCGAAAGGCCCTGTGTCTTGCTCGGTCGTGTGGCAGGCGCTATCCTTTGGTGCATTAAGGCCTTAATCCTTGAGTTCATCCAAGGCAGGTCGGCTGGGTGGGTGTGTAGTGTCTTGGTAGGGAAGAAGTGGTGATAGGCCTGAGTGAGGGTGGCGAGGTACTTATTCCACTTCTCCGTGACGTCATGAACGGTTAGGACCTTGACTCAAGGATAACCCACCAACCACTGCCCAAACTGCCTTATCTTAGTGTCAGGTGTCGGGCGGGTGGTCCTCTTGACCGTTTCGCAGCTCTGTGAAATGGTAGGAGAGGGCGCCTATAGGAACGAGGTGTGACTGCTTCGGCCCATGGGGGGGGAGGGGCTGAGGGGGGGAGTACCAGTCCGTCAGGTCAGTGAGAATAAGGTCCAGCGTGTTCCTTTCGTGCGTGGGAAAGTTAACAATTTGCGTGAGGCACAGGTGCCTCGTAACGTCTGCAATGTCTAGTTCGTTGAAGTCCCCACACAACACGAACTTAGCGCCGGGGTACCTAACACGTGTAGCGTCCACTGTTTTGATGAGATGGTTCATTAACGCAGGGCCGGAGGGAGAGCGGGGTGGATGGTACACTGCACATAGTATGATGGCGTCAACCTGGCGCGGGTGGCGGGAGGGGGTGGCTTTGATCCATATTGCCTCCACCTCGTACAGGCCTACCGGCCTCTTGTAGACTCCTGCGTTCTTATGTTCTTATGTTCATCGGGAACGTCCACAATGAGCACTGAGGGATTGAAAGTGTTTCGGCACCACACTAAAACTCCATCGCCTCTTCTGCCCTCTCTGAGGCAGGAAAACACACTGTACCCGTCCACCTGGCACAGCTCTGGGGTCACTTGCCAGGGTTCCGTGATTGCCATTATGTCCGGGTCGATGGTTCTCATTGTGGTAATAACCTCGTCGAGCTTGTTGTTCAGGGAGGTGACGCTGGACATCAGCACTGAGGGGAGGTTGTACCACACGTGCGGCACTTCAAAGTGTTTGTACTCACTTTGCTTCACTGTATTAGTCACTGGGCGTACACTCGTAATTGTTTTGATTGATCGCTGAACACAAAGTCCTGCCCGGTGGCCACGGCCACGAAATAGTTTCAGTGTTTTTACTGTGTCGATGGCCGGTGAAGGGGGGTATCCAGCTCCACGCCTGAGGCAGCGAAGGAAGCGTTGAGAGTAGCGGTAAGCCTTACTGCACTGCATTGTACTGCGCTGCACTGTCCGATGATGGTGGATTTGACTGTGGGATTGGGCGGGGGGAAGTGTAGTAGTGACGGTGAGAATGAAGATGCGGGTGGGGAGGGTCACAGGTGACCCTTTAGCAGCTACACGGAGCGCTCATGTCACACCGACGGCTTAAGTCAATGTGTGTAATAATAATAATAATAAAAGGTTTATTAAAGTATGGCAGCCGTTAGGCTGAAAATATACAAATTAGAAATACAATAAACT
Source organism: Eriocheir sinensis (assembly GCF_024679095.1). Taxonomy (NCBI): domain Eukaryota; kingdom Metazoa; phylum Arthropoda; class Malacostraca; order Decapoda; family Varunidae; genus Eriocheir; species Eriocheir sinensis. The sequence goes on along the minus strand of NW_026111786.1, from coordinate 171,533 downwards.
ATAACACTAAATAGGCTACACTAGAGGGGGGGAGGGGAGGGTTGGAGGTGGTTTAGGAGAGCTAAAAATAGAGACAAAAGGGGAAGGGAGGGTGGTGTAAAGGGAGCACTGAGAGGGTGGCGGTGAGGTGTTCATCGGCACCGCGACCCGTTGGGATTGACTATCACTGCTGGGCATTGTTTATAATCCTTATTATCGCTGGTACTGCGCCTCGTTTGTAACGGTCAGTACGCGGCGCCCTGAAGGGCGTGAGTATGTTGTGGTGTCTGGTGAAGCGGGTGGGGCGAGGCGCGTCAGGTGGCAAGGATGGTGAAGCAGGGAGACGCCGAATTTTCTGAGGGCGTCCTGGTGTCTGTCAGAGAGCCTCGGGAGACTCAGGGTGGTCAGGTCATTGTTGTAAGCGTGGTAGTCAGGGCCTAGAATGACCCTGAATGCCCTCTTTTGAACCCTCTCAAGCTGCTGTTGTTGGGTGAGGGTAAGGGATGATGACCACGCCGGGGAGGCATACATGAGCTTTGGGAGTATGAAAGATGTGTAAATACTGCACAGCTCAGCAGCCGGTGCCCCCAGCGTCCTGAGTCTGCGCAGCATGTACAGCTTGTAGGAGGCTGCTTTGACGGTGTTGGAGACGTGGAACTTCCAGTTGAGTTGGTTGTCTACAGTGATGCCGAGTAGTTTGGTGGACTGGACAACCTGGAGGTGGTGTGAGCCAATAGACAGCAGCGGAGGTGGCACATCTCTCTTGGACGTGCAAACGTGCATCACCATGGTCTTGGTGTGGTTAATAGTGGCACTATTGTCCACCGTCCATGCCTGAAGGTTGTCGAGCGACGCTTGAAGAAGTGCAAAGTCTGGATCCCTGTTGTGTGTGTGTGTGTGTGTGTGTGTGTGTGTGTGTGTGTGTGTGTGTGTGTGTGTGTGTGTGTGTGTGTGTGTGTGTGTGCGTGTGCTTGTAATCTAATCTGATGCATGAATTCACAGTGGCATATTAGAACACACATGACAAAGTAAACAGAATAAAGGTCAAGTATATACACACAATAAAAAATGGTCAACAACAAAAGCAAACAAAAAAACACCTAAAAAACTATTACCATACCCTCCAACACACACACACACACACACACACACACACACACACACAAAATCTCTCTCTCTCTCTCTCTCTCTCTCTCTCTCTCTCTCTCTCTCTCTCTCTCTCTCTCTCTCTCTCTCTCTCTCTCTCTCTCTCCCTTCCCCTCAACCCACAGCTCGAGCCTCTGCCCCCACACTCGGCTCATCCATCAGGGTTCGCCACCGCAGAGTGTGTCAGGTCTAAGTGTTTATTCCGCACCTGCGTTGGCGTTGTCCACCTACCTAAACGGATTTATAGACCAGCAACTCCCGGCATTCATTAATTTCCCTGGAGCGGCCTCTCTCTCTCTCTTTCTCGCTCTCGCTCTTGGTTTCTGTTTCGCTTTCTGCCTTTCTGTCTCTCTTTCAGTGTCCCTGTTTCTCTGTTTCTCTCTCTTTTTCTATCTTTCTCTCTGGTTTACTTAATATGTTCTTTTTCCATTCCCTTCTTTTTGCATATGATATTTTTATCTCATTTACTTTATCATGATTCTCTCTCTCTCTCTCTCTCTCTCTCTCTCTCTCTCTCTCTCTCTCTCTCTCTCTCTCTCTCTCTCTCTCTCTCTCTCTCTCTCTCTCTTCTACAGACCTTGAATACGCGTCTGCTACCTGTTTGCTTCACGTAATTGCCGTATCACCTGCAAAGAAAGACAAAACGTTACAATATGACAAAGAAAAGAAATAAGAAGCGGAAAAAGGAGGAATGACCGATGACTATACGAACAAAGGGAGGACGCAGCAAGGGAGAGGATGAAAGTGTGGTAGGGAGGGAGAGAGGGAAGGAGGGAGGGAACGAGAGATGCAGGAGAGAAGGTTGGGGTGAATGGAGCAAGAGAAGAATTGAGGGAGTAATGTAATGACAAAGATAACAGAAGAAAAAGAAGAAAGAATTCATACTAAGCAGAAAAAAACGATACGGGGAGAGAGAGAGAGAGAGAGAGAGAGAGAGAGAGAGAGAGAGAGAGTTAGGAAGCTTTGTATGGTTTGTATGGACATGCTAGAACGTAAAACCAAGACAAAGGAGAAGTAAAGAATGAAGAAACTCAAACCACATCTGCATCCATTACAAAACACCGGGACGAGAGAGAAACAGAATAATCCGGCCTCGTAGTAAATATAGCCAAGTAGAGTTTTTACTTATATAAACACAACGTAATCCTCTTATGTGGTTCGGTAACGCAGTAATGGTTCCGGGTTTGAAGGTTAGGAGGTAAAAATCCACCCCAAGCCCATTTTGCAGATGAAGTGACGATGGCTAATACTATTCAAAGCCTACAGATACAAAGAGTTCTTTATCCTAGCGAGAAAAAGAAAACTGCACTCATGGATATTAAAGAAAATTAAAAAGATTAAAAAGGACGAAGATGAAAGGCGAACTGAGAAGTGAGGAAAGAGGAAGTGGAGGGAGAGATGCAAGGACACAGAATGAAAAGGACAGGGCAAACAGAGATAAAAAGAGAAAGAATGAGGAATAGGGAATACATTAGAATAAATTATAAGGAAGATGGAGTAAAGGGATAAAATCTTGAGCAGGAAACAGGAAGTAGAGGAACAGATAGAGGAAAAAGTAAAAAAAGTATGAGAGAGAGGAAATAAGGAAGGAAGGGGGAAGAAAGAACGGATAGATGGATGGACGAAAGAAAGGAAAGGTACAAAAAATAATCAAATAACAATGAATGAGAGACGGAAGGAAGAAAACAAGAATGTATCAAAGAATATAAATTGGGACGAAGGAAGGAGATGAGAAGGAAAGATGTGGTGGAAAGACGAAAGAAATGAAGGAAAGGTGAAAAAAGGAATTAAATACATTTGAAACATTTGAAACATTTATTAATAGCCTATTAGGTACAGTTACATAATATGTTGTATGTATTGTTAGAGGCCAGCCTTTATATAAGCATAAGCTTTTCAGGCAAAAAATAAAAGAATGAATGAGAGACGGAAGGGAGAAAACGAGAACGTACCGAAAAAAATAAGGTTGGACGAAGGAAGGAGATGAGGAGGAAAGGTGTGATGGGTGAGGCAATGAAGGAAGAAGAATGACAACAAATGAAGGAGAAATGAAGTCGGGCGAGAAAAAGGTCACGGAGATCCTGGGCAAAGAGGAGAGTCATTGGCCCGAAAATTGGAGGGAGAACAGTAGTGGAGAGAGAAGGGAAAGAAAAGTTTAAAAAAAGGGGGAAGGCAGAAGACGAGATGGAGGAGGAGAGGAGGAGGATGAGGGGAAGAAGGAGGAGGAGGAGGAGGAGGAATCAGAAGAAGAGAAAAAGAAGAAAAAAAGAGTTAAAGAAAAAGAAGAAAGAAGATATCAATGATGATAATTAAGAGGAGGAGGAGGAGGAGGAGGAGGAGGAGGAGGAGGAATCAGAAGAAGAGAAAAAGAAGAAAAAAAGAGTTAAAGAAAAAGAAGAAAGAAGATATCAATGATGATAATTAAGAGGAGGAGGAGGAGGAGGAGGAGGAGGAGGAGGAGGAGGAGGAGGAAAGAGGAAGAGGAAAAGGAGGAGGAAAAACAAAAAAATGGATGGAACCCAATACAAATTAGCATTTCTTTTACTCTTTGGAAATGCAGACATGTGATTTGTTTTTCATTTGAACTTGGAGAAAAATGAAAGCGGTGTATTAGCACGTAACTGGAGTTTGTTGGCACTATTTGACGGCTTGATTCATACAGAGCATCGAAATTAGTCTTAACTCTTACTTGGTGATGTTAATCGCTGGCTATTTTGAGCTTAACTGCTTAGCAACTCTGTACTGAAGGGTAATTTTGTACTGGAACCTCCTTTATTGTCATTCTTCTTCCTTCATCGCTTCTTCTATCACGCCATTCCTCCTTATCTCCTTAATTCGTCAGCCATAAATTGACCTCAACAACCTTGTAACTCTGTACTGAAGGCTAACATTCTACTGAGCCTGCCAT
>NW_026111786.1:137500-162500 GCF_024679095.1 Eriocheir sinensis | reverse complement strand
CAGTTAAAGATTTATTGAATAATATAGAGAGCAGTTTACAAATTTGACATTTGATTTCTTTAAAAATTCTAGGTGTAATTTTGTCTGCACCAGGAGCTTTGCTTACTTTAACTTTTTCAATTGTGCGTAAAATGTCACTTTCTACGATGAGCACGCCATTTAAAATCTTTTCGGTCCTTCTAACCTCCGGCGGTTGAGGTAATAAACAATCTTCGTCGATAAATACGGATGTGATAGTTATCTATAGGATTTTAGCCATTTCATTTTCATCGTTCATGTGGTTACCATTAGCAATAGCAAACGGTCCGATACTACAAGTGAGTGACTATTATTTACATAGCTAAAAAAATCTTTAGGATTAAATTTACTTGTTTCCGCTATATATTCTTCAAGATTTTTCTTGCTTCGTTTTATTAGTTTCTTGGTTTCGCCGCGAATTCTATCCAACTCTGGTTTGTCAGTCTCACTCTGAATGAATATGTATCTACAGTATACGCGTTTTTTAAGAGAGAGGCTATTTTGAATTTCGTTATTCCACCATTTGGGTTTCTTCTTAAAAGTTGAACGTCTCTTACGATAGGGTACGCAATACTACGCATATGCTTATGGCATTGTTCAATATTGTGGTGAAGGCCCCCAAGATTTATCAATATCTGTTTCCGTCGAAATTACAGTCTTACGAAATTCGCTCTCTGATAATTAGGCACCTTTTCTTTACAAGGAGTTACTTTACTTTCTTTCATCTTGGTGCTGAATGTGATTGTTCGGCGATCGCTAGAACTAAAAATCTGACCAACATTTACTTCGTTAACTAGATCAGCTGTCGTTGAAAAGATAAGGTCAAGTATATTATTTTCCCGAGTCGGTACTTGAACATGTTGATGTAAATCACTTTCTAGTAAATTTGTGTATAGGTCAAGCCTGTAAGAGGGTTCAACGGTTCGCCCCATCTTTTCACTGGCAAATTAAAATCCCCCACAATTACTGCCTCGCAACTGCTACTTGTTTATAATAATAATTCACTTAATGCGTGGTCGATATCAAGAGTCTGCCAATTTTACGAGACTTATTTTTTATTTCAATGAAGACCATGTCCATATTGGGTATAATATCTGTTTTCACGGATAGTGGATGGAGAGAGATGTGGATATAAAATATAACGCCTCCACCCTGTCTGTTCTCTCTTTCATGACTAAAGATGGTATAACCCGGTAATCTATGCTCCGCAATGAAATCTCTATTTGAAGTGCCTATCCAAGATTCTGTGACTCCGATGATGTGATAATGATTTGTAGCTGCGAGGACTTCTACGTCTTCAAATTTGTTACGTAAGCTACGAGCGTTTATATAGCAAGCTTTAATGTGATTCGAGTCGGGGGTTGCGCGGGTTGAGTGCTCACTCACGGTGGAGCTGTTGGTGTTCTCGCCTTCGCGTTTTTTTTGGCTTTCGAAGAGCACTTGGTCACAGAGCAGCCTCCCGAAACGAGCTGCTCCAATAGGGTTTAAGTGGATGCCTCGGCAAGGAACAAGCCCGAATCGTAGTAAAAATTGTTCCACAAGTTAGCGAACTGGACGTTTTCTTGTGAGCAAAGCGACTGAAGTCTGTTGTTCATGCTGAAGGCCTTACTGTAAAAGGAAGAAGAAGAAGAAGCAGAAGCAGAAGCAGCAGAAGAAGAAGAAGAAGAAGAAGAAGAAGAAGAAGAAGAAGAAGAAGAAGAAGAGAAGGAGGAGGCTGTGATGGCGTTAAGTTGAGCGGAAAAGTGGTGAGGCGCGTTCGTGGTGTTACATATTTCATCAGGTGACGGAACTCCACGGCGCTTCCTCTTCCTCCTCCCTTCCTTCCTTCCTTATTTACCTTCCAGCCCTTCCTTGTTTATACGTGGCGTCTTTGCTTCCTTATTTATTTACTTCCTAGTTATTTGCTTAGTTTGTTTTGTTCCCGCTTGCCTAATGTTGCTGTGTTGGTAATTATTCGAGTGTGTTTGTTTCTCCTCCGTGATTTGTTTGTTTTGGTTTCGTCGTTAGTTTTCTTTAACTTTTTTCCTTCTCTTCTGGATCATAATATCCACCTCCGCGAACTCGTCATTTTCTTCCTCCTCTTCCTCCTCCTCCTCCAGCTCCTTTTCCCTCTCATATTTCTCCTCTTCTTCTTGCTCTTCATACATCATTTTACAACTGAATTATCGATGGATGAATATGAAATGTAATCTAACATTCGTGTTTTCACTCCCCCCCCCTCCCCCACACCCACACCACCCACACACAACGCCCTCAAATGTCTCAAGAGGAGGAGAGGAGGAGTGACCGAGTGTTTTATTCATGGCATTGTTGTGGGCTCGGATCGATACGAAGAAACAGAAACGCCTGTGTACCCTTATTCGTGTGTACTTGTGTTTGTGTGTGTATGTGTGTGTGTGTGTGTGTGTGTGTGTGTGTGTGTGTGTGTGTGTGTGTGTTCCACCCTCTGGTTCTATCTATATCTGGTGGGGTTTTTTTATATATCTCTGTCTCTAACTCTCTTTACTCAACACACACACACACACACACACACACAAGGGCACTACAGGTGGTTGTGACGCGGCTCCATTCGAATAGTAATGAGAAATTAGGCGCCGAAAACCACCTCATCTTGCACTTGTCAAAAAATATGAGGACTGCGCCGAGCCTCATTACTGATACTGGGTAATGCCGTGTGTGTGTGTGTGTGTGTGTGTGTGTGTGTGTGTGTGTGTGTGTGTGTGTGTGTGTGTGTGTATGTGTGTAAGCGAGAGAATTACATAGAATTAAATAGAAAATCAGACCACATAGATCCCATGGTCCAGACTAGGTGGTCTGTCCTTAAACTTAAGTGAATCTACGCTAATCAGATGGCTCCAAAACGTTGCTTTTCTACTCTAGTTAATATAAAGTTCAAGGAAGTGACGGTCGAGCTTTTTTTTTTAAAGGAGTCAATCGTGTTACACTGGATCACTGATGGTTGGAGCTTATTCCATTCTCGCACTACAACGTTGGTGAAGAAAAATTTGGTGTAGTCTGAATTTTCTTGTCTACATTTGAGTTTTATGCCATTGTTCCTCGTTCGCAAACTGTTATCGATCATAAACAATTTTGTTCTGTCTACATTCGTGAAACCATTAAGTATTTTAAAACATTCGATCAGTTTTCCTCGGAGGCGACGTTTCTCAAGAGAGAACATGTTAAGGGTGGAAAGCCTTTCTTCGTAGGATTTGTTGCGCAAGGAAGGGATCATTTTTGTTGCCCGACGCTGAACACCTTCTAATTTAGCAATGTCCTTTGCATGGTGAGGAGACCAAAACTGTACCGCATATTCCAAGTGGAGTCTGACTAAACTATTGTAGAGCGGAGGTATTACATATTTATTCTTGAATAAAAAGTTTCTTTTAATGAAGCCAAACATTCTGTTCGCTTTATTTGCTGCATCGATGCTTTGATGTGAAAATTTGAGGTTTGACGCGATTTTGACCCCCAGGTCCTTAACGCATTGAACGCTTGTGAGTTTAACGCCGCGCATTTCGTAATCAAACTTCTTATTTCTTGTTCCAACTTGAAGGACCTGGCACTTGTCTACGTTAAAGGGCATCTCCCATTTATCCGACCAAGCTGAAATTTTGTGCAAATCCTCTTGGAGGCTTTGCCTGTCTTCGTCAGTGAGAACCGAGTTACCAATCTTTGTGTCGTCTGCAAAGAGAGAGATTTTATAAAGTTTTTAAGAATACTACATTTTATGCCTCATACAATATTTGCTCAAAGCCTCCCTGACCAATTAATTAAGTTTTTAAGCCACGTGTTCACCTGAGCCTCGCCGCCACGTGTCGCCGGTGCGCTGGGTGTGGCGGCGACCCTGTTATTACTATTATTATTATTATTATTATTATTATTATTATTATTATTATTATTACTATCATTATTATCATTATCATTATTATTATTATTACTATCATTATTATTGTTATTATCATTATTATTATTTTTATTATTATTATTATTATTATTATTATTATTATTATTATTATTATTATTATTATTACCATTATTATTATTATTTTTTTATTATTATTGTCATTATCATTATCATACCGCTTAATATGCGATACCTGGGGACGCATCCTCATCTAGAATTAATGCCAAAGCTTTACTGTGAGAGCCATCCACACCCATTCTCACCTCCCACACCTACTCCCACCTTCCGTTTTAGTATGAACCTTGGCATTATCTCGAGTGGCAACCAGGGCACTTGTGAATGGTCAATACCAAACTCAGCAGTAGTCTAATGCTTTTAAGATGGCCGCCGCCCAGCAACGCCGCCACCTGCAGCAATTATCGAGCGCGAATGAACGCTTTGGAATCATACGTGGGTGCTGAGGATGAAAGGAGACATCGATCTAGAGTCAGGACCATGCTAATACGTCGCAACGTATCCGAAAGGTTCTCCTATCATGGAGCATTGATCTCGGCTCACCCTGACGGCCAGCGTGCGGGAGAGGTGGATGCAGGACCCACGTTCAAGTCCATAGCTGACCATGGATTTTCGAGTACTTTCGAATTCACCAATCATCAACAGGTTCCCTAAGGACGTCGTAGCCAACAAGGGGCCGATGGTGACCACTGCTTTGCGGCCTCGTATAATGTCCTTCCTTGGGAACACAGCCAACACAATGATGAGGCACTCGTCAGCTAACAAGCTCCTCCTTGCTGTGGCTCAGTGGGATTTTTCTCGTCTCGTCTCGTCTTGTTCCATTTGAGTCACGTGATCAGCTGATGACATTAAAAAATAAATGTGTGTGTGTGTGTGTGTGTGTGTGTGTGTGTGTGTGTGTGTGTGTGTGTGTGTGTGTGTGTGTGTGTGTGTGTGTGTGTGTGTGTGTGCGTGCGTGCATGCGTACATGCAAGCGTGCGTGCGTGCGTGCGTGCGTACGTGTGTGTGTGTATGTGTGTGTGTGTGTGTGTGTGTGTGTGTGTGTGTGTGTGTGTGTGTGTGTGTGTGTGGGCGAGAGATCCCTCTAAAGGTCCCGGCGCGAAACTAATTTTTATGCATTATTTAATCTTCCTAAGAGTCTCCCAATAGTCATTAAATATTTTAAAAGTGCAGCTGAAACGTGTGTAGTGAATTTATGGAGGGAGGGCGAATGTAGGGCACGCAAAGTGGGAGGGAGGGGAGGGCCGCCACGTGGGCGTATACTGATGCATTTCCGTTTTATACACTTTTATGCGTATCACACGAGTGAGTAAATTAGTGTGTTTGTATAGACTAATGTATGTACGAATGTATGAATGTTCTAGCGTATGTATATGTGTTTGAAAGTACGTTTAGATATACGTATGGACTTCGTATATATTCATGTATCCGTATAATTCATATATATATATATATATATATATATATATATATATATATATATATATATATATATATATATATATATATATATATATATATATGTGTGTGTGTGTGTGTGTGTGTGTGTGTGTGTGTGTGTGTGTGTGTGTGTGTGTGTGTGTGTGTGTATGCATGTATGTATGTATGCATGTATGAATGTATGCATGTATGAGTGTATGAATGTATGTACCTTATTCCTTTCAAGGAACGCCGACTAGCAGGCCTTTATTCTTCTTTTTTGTTTCATATTTTGAGCTGCTTCCTCTGCAGTAAAAAAATGTATGTTTGTGTGTATGTATGTATGCATGTATGTATGTATGTATGTTTGTGTATATGTATGCCCGTGTGCGTCTTAAGCCTTAAATTAGCTTAGGTATTTCACTTCCGCCGTTCCGTGTGTTCAGAGCATTTTACAGTGTTTGCGCGCGGCCTTTCAGACCCTCATTTTTGCCACTCGAGAATAACGTTTTTGCTAATATGCGCAAAATTCTTATGAAATTCTCCCCACCGACCTCATTACAGGGAAGGTGTGCTGACTTTTACCTTCAAATGAGGAAACACTCTCTCTCTCTCTCTCTCTCTCTCTCTCTCTCTCTCTCTCTCTCTCTCTCTCTCTCTCTCTCTCTCTCTCTCTCTCTCTCTCTCTCTCTCTCTCTCTCTCTCTCTCTCTCTCTCTCTCTCTCTCTCTCTCTCTCTCTCTCTCTCTCTCTCTCTCTCTCTCTCTCTCTCTCTCTGTTGTCTTTTTTTTCTTTCCTTACCTTTCATTTCATTTAATTTTTGTTCACTAGTCTTCTCTCTCTCTCTCTCTCTCTCTCTCTCTCTCTCTCTCTCTCTCTCTCTCTCTCTCTCTCTCTCTCTTTTTCTTTCTCTCTATCTTTACGCTTTTTCTCTCTCTACTATGAATATGATCTGATAATTTTCTCGTATATAAGGGAGAGAGAGAGAATGAGAGAGAGAGAGAGAGTTCTCTCTCTCTCTCTCTCTCTCTCTCTCTCTCTCTCTCTCTCTCTCTCTCTCTCTCAGTCCCCACTCACGCCACTTTCCACCTCATTTTCACTTTAAGGAGAAGAATTTCCGCTGAGAATTGACAAGGAGGAGGAGGAGGAGGAGGCGGGGTTGAGAATCTGAGAAACTGAAGACGATAAACAGAGAAACGAAAGAGGAGAAACAGAGTCGAGAAGGAGGAATAGTGGTAGAGAGATGGAGGAGGAGAAGGTGGAAAAGAATAAGAGCTGAAGGAGGAGAAGTAGGACGAGGAGGAGGAGACTTGATGGAAAAAGATAGTAAAAAGGAGATAGAAGAAGCACTGGAAGAGGGATAAAGGTGGATGGGTGTTTGGGTCGCCTGAGAAACGAGAGTGAAATTAGAGAAGCTGTGGATGTGACAGGGAGATGGGAGGATATGAAGAAAAAAAAGTGAGAATAAAGAGAAGGAAGTGAAAGTTTAAGAGATATTACGGAAAAGAAAAAGACAGAAGATGGTGTGAAGGGAAGTTAGGGTGAACAAACAGGTGATGAGTCTTCTTGGTAAATATTGACTTTTATTGAAATATTACCCTAACAACCGTGTCGAGTTCCTCTCTCTCCTCCTCCTTATTTTTTATCTATTTATCTATCCATCTACCTCATCAGATATTTATTTAACAGTCAATACTCATTTGAATTTTCCGGAGCTCAGCAAATGCAAACATATATAATACCTGTATGAACAAATCCACGGATGAACAGAGCGATAGATGAATGGATAAATATGTAAACAGATAAATAACTAAAATATATAAAGATCGGCTCGCTCCCTGATACACACTTTTCAGTAATTCCCAAACATTTGCCCATGAGTCATTTTTATCGTATTACATGGACGTATCGGATCAGCTATATCAATATTCTTTTCCTTCTTTTTTTCTTTTTAATCTAGAGTCTGCTTTATTTTTAGTGTTCCGACTCAGTAAGTATTTCCTTTTGCCTCACATTTACGTATGGAAAAAGCTAAGCATCTGCCTTCTTCTTTATGGCTTTATTTTCCTTCTTTACTCCCTTCCATGAAAACAGAGGAGAGATATTTATCTATTTATTATCCGTAAAGTGAAGGTCAAAAAATAGAATAAAAAAGTGACTTAGGTGGAATCAACTGCTTTTGATGGCGATGATGATGATGATGATGATGATGATGGCCTTTGAGACTCGTTTAACTGGTGAAGGCGATAGAATAGGGGGCATACGGTGTAGCTTCGCATTGCCTCGGTGTTCATATCCATTTCATTGTAAACAGGAGAGGGAATGAACACAAAATGAGGTAAAATTATACTTATTGATTGCTAAAGAGTATAATAGCGGGAATAATGTCCACGCCACTCCACGTCACTCTAAAGGAACCTGTTTACCTCTTCAGCAACTTACCTAATCCTTTTACGCTACCCCTTCCCCATCCCCAAGAGTGCCCCCCCCCCCTCCCTCCACTATCACTTCCAGCCCAGCAACCCTTCACACAAAACCATTAATCCATATCCTCTTCGACTCATCCCCTCCCCCTCCCCTTCCCTTACACTACATCCCGTCACAACCAGGCCTATCTGTGCAAGCTCCCTCTTCCTCTTCCTCTTATTCCTCTGTTCCCTCTACACGCCTTCCCCATTCTCCATTCACTACTCTTTCCCCACCTTCCCCACCCCTTTATATCACTTCAAAATAATCATTAGCATAATTTATACTATTGACACTTTTTCTGAGTCAGCCTGTTTCTTGTTCAACTAATTTCCTTCTTTCTTTCTTTACCAAAATTAAATTTTCACTCTCCTTCCTCTCTTCCTTTCCTCCTTTTCCCTCCCATTTTTTTATCTTTTCACCGCCCCCTCTCCTCTCCTCTCCTCTCCTCTTTTTTTTCATTTTTCTTTCTACTTCCTCTCTCTTCATCTCCCTACTACCTCTCTTATATTTTTTTTGCCTTTTCACCGTCCTCTCCCTTCCGCTCTCCTATCTTCTCTTTTCCTCCGCTCTCCTCCCCTTGCGTCCCGTCCCCTTCCCTCCCAGCCCTGTCCCTCTCTCCCCCCACAAGGTCAAGGGAGTAGGTGTATCAGGGAGTCAATGGCGTGTCACGTGTATCGAGCGGTGTGTCGCAGCCTCGCGTTGTGGGATGTATTGCGCTTGTTTTGGACTGTATAGGCTTGCTGACTCTTGGTTTCCACACGTCTTGTTGCTGGCTGCACAGATTCCATCCTCTACATGTTTCTCTCAGTTTTCATAACCGTATATATTTGTCCTCCTTCCCTCAGTATTTTATTCCTTAACTCTTCCCTTCTAGCCATCCATTCATTCATCGTCCCTTTCTTTCTTTCTTCATTCCTTCCTTCTTTCATCAATCGTCCCTTTTTTTCTTTCTTCCTTCCTTCCTTCTTTCATCCCTTTCTTCCTTCCTTCCTTCCTTCCATCCATTCATCCATCGTCCCTTTCTTTCTTTTTTCCTTCCTTCCTTCTTTCATCCTTTTCTTCCTTCCTTCCTTCCTTTTCCTTCCGTCCTTCCTTCCTTCTTTCATCCCTTTCTTCCTTCCTTCCTTCCTTCCTTCCTTCCTTCTTTCCATCCTTCCTTCCATCCCTTTCTTCCTTCCTTCCTTCCATGCTTCCTTCCTTCCGTCTTTCCTTCCTTCCTTCCTTCCTTCTTTCATCCCTTTTTTCCTTCCTTCCTTCCATCCTTCCTTTCATCCCTTTCTTTCTTCCTTCCTTCCATTATTCCTTCCATCCTTCCTTCATTCATTCATTCATTCTTTCTTTCTTTTTTTCCTCACCTTTTACCATTTTTTTAACTTTTTCTCTCCTTTATTCACTCCCTTTACTTTCCTCCCCATCCCAATTAAACCGTTCCATTCCTTTAAGTCCTTTCCACTCTATCTCTTTTCCCTTCCTCATCCCTTTTTCCTTTTTCCCATCCCTAACTTGCCCTTTTCTGCATGTCTTTTTTTTTATTTAACTGCTTTATAATTATTTCTCCTTCCTACCTTCAGCCCTGCTATATATTTTTTTCCTATTTCTGTGTCTCTATCTCTTTGTACCTCTCCCCTCTTTTCTCTCTTTCAGTTTTTATCTTACAGTCTCATTCTCCTCCATTTAACTCATATTCTACTATTCTCTTTTTTACATTACCATACTCTGTTTTTCCTCCACTTTTTTTCTTGCCCATTCCATCCCTTCTCAATCCTTTACTTCACTAACTCATTCTTCTTTCCCTTACTTTTTACCTTACTTCCCTAACGTACTTCCACTTTCTTTACTTTTCCTTTACTCATTCTCCTATTCCTCTTTCTCTTCATTGTTCCCTTACTTCCCTTACTTTACTCATTCCTCCTTTGACTTTTTCTCTTCCTCATTCCCTCATTCCTCCTTTCCTTCTTTTTTCCCTTACCTCCTTTATTTCTTTTGCACATTCCACCCTCTATATATTTTTTTCCCTCACTCATCTCCTTATTCCTCCTTCCCTTCCCAAATTTTCCATTTCTCCCTCTTCTCTCTCCATCACTCCCCAAACTTGTCCTTCACTTCTCCTCCCCCTTCTCTCCTCTTTGCTCCCCTTCACTCCAAACTTCTCCTTTCCGTCACCTTCTCAGCTCCCTCCTCCTTGCCCACCCCACCCCCTTACATGACCCCCACCACCCGCTTCCTTTGCCTACCCTCGTCCTCCTTCCCTCAGCTTGGCCTTGAGACTAAGTAAGGCAAGTCACGTCACTGTCGCCGTCTGGACAACACCTTTATTACCGCCGTCACACCTCAGCGCCGCCAGAACTGATTGCAGGGAAAAAGCTGAGTGAAAATAAGTCCAAGAAGAAGAAAACTGGGATATAAAGAAAAAAATTGGTGAATATTGGAGTAAACATATGAAAACGACGAGCACACAAACATTATAGCAAAACAAAAAAAAGTGCAAGAAATTAAGTGATTTTGCAGAAGTAAACAATAGCAGAAAAAAACATAAGAAAATACAGAAAAAAACGTAATAATGCTAAGAAACTGAAGCAAAGAGGACATACATGCTAACAGTGAAAATCTTGGAAATATAAAGATTAGAGCATACTGAAAACAAGAAAATAATAGATATTACTATAAAAAAACATTATATTTGAGAAAGCACATAAAAATAAGATAGTGAAGCGAAATTCATATAGAGAGCAATCAAATGAAAGGAAAAATATTAAAAAAAATGGAGCTTGTAAAATTATTGCTATGAGAAAAAAAATATATATTCTCGAGTCACTGAATATTTTCACCGTAATAAATATATTTGAATACAAAAAAATAATAATATTTGAACAAGTGACTGAATGACTGGAGGTAGAGGGTGAATAGCCGAAATAAAAGAGAACTTAACGAAAATTAAGGTCAAAAAAAGAGTAAACATGTAAATGGGATACATATACAAGAAAATAATAAAAATACTGAAAATAAGCCAGTAAACGGAATTAATCGCATAACAACAAAGATAACGAAAACAACTAACGGCAAAAAAGGACAGGATGGAATTAAAATACAATATGAAAAATCAAACAAATTGGCCAGAAAATTACTGATAATCTTTACATAAGCGGATCATTAAATTTTTGTCTTTTAAATCTCGGCGAGCACGAGTCTGGTGATCAAAGGAAAGCTGAACCGAACTGCCAACAAAATATGACGTTATCGTGTCTTTGGAGCCGTAATTGGAGTATTATCAGTGTTTGTATAAAATCACGAGGGTTTTTTTCTTTCATTTTATTTTTCTTTGCTTTCACGAGCTTACTTGTTTGCGATATCTTATTTAGTTCTTCATTATATTCGTTTTAATATTTCATTTGTATTGAGTGTTAGGTCAAATATTTCCCAATACATCCTTAATATAATCTAATGTGTATCATCACTCTCTCTCTCTCTCTCTCTCTCTCTCTCTCTCTCTCTCTCTCTCTCTCTCTCTCTCTCTCTCTCTCTCTCTCTCTCTCTCTCTCTCTCTCTCTCTCGCAATCAGCCGTGACACGCAATTGCCACCAAATAATTAACAATCTTTTATCTAATAAACAGTTATGTTTATTCTAATCAAGATATTTTTTCTGATGATCATTTCTCGTTTTATATTTACTGACGCTGATGGAAGTGTCAGTGTTGATAATAGCGGTGGTCACAGTGGCGGTGGTGATGGTATTGATGGTGGTGATGGTTGTAACAAGCAAAGCAGATTATAAAAGTAACTAATTGCCTAAAAATACAGCATAACACATCGCTAATTGCCGTTAAGCCGTTACTTAGTTCGTGATCACTTTTTTATTTTATTTCTTACTTTTTTTTTCTCCGCGGCAAGGCACGGACGGCGCGAAGAGGCAATCACGGTCGTTCTTTATCCGTGTCTCGTGTCCCGCTCTCGTGCCGGGAATGCGTGTTTAGTTGGCCTTGGGTTTGTCCGTGTGTCACCGAGATAATTGCCATGACTCCGTATTTTTCCTTTCGTCGTCGTCACTCGTAATATTTATTGTTACGTATGTGTGTGTGTGTGTGTGTGTGTGTGTGTGTGAGTGTGTACACACACACACACACACACACACACACACACACACACACACACACACACACACACACACATACACACACACGGCTGGGATATACATAGGATCCAGCTGTCACGTCCAATATATTTCAACACCTAATCACTTATATACTCCAGCCAGGCCCGAACACAACAACAATTGCGAAATAAAGTTCATGAATAATAATGATAATGAAAACAATAAAAGTCTGCTGCGATGAAATATTACCTAACACAAATCCTAATAACGAAATGCTTTCATAACAACACCAGTGATAAAAAAAAACACCAGCGGCAAGACACTGTACGTGAGCGAACACTAGTAACACAGAGTGGAAAGGAGTAACGTAGTAAATAGTGCAACATTCCATACATATTTACCCTAAAACGCAACACCGGAGTAGCAACACAACATTCCCATCCAGTAATAAGAAACAAACAAACAAACAAACAAACAAACAAAAGGAAACCATAAAACAGCGGACAAAAAGAAATTTACATCATAAATTCCAATGCAAAATACACCACAAAAACATAAAAAACAACAAGAAAGAATAACTGATGCCGGAGCAAAAATATAAAACAAATGAAGTGTTATGTACACGGAAACATTTGTTAACACGTGACAACTGTATGAATGTACCTATGTAAGTATGTATGTGTATATGTACGGTGCATGTGTGTGTCTGTGTGTGTGCGTGTGTGTGTGTGTGTGTGTGTGTGTGTGTTCAGGTGAGAGGTACGTGGCGGCAGCTTCAACACAACAATACAGAACCACCAGCCACAGAACAACCGCAACATAACACAGCACAGCACAGCACTGAACAACACAACGCAACACAACACAACATAACACAGCAGAGCACAGCACAGCACAACACTGAACAACACAACGCAACACAGCACAGCACAACACAACACGACACGACACGACACGACACGACACGACACGACACGACACGACATGACACAGCAACGCGCGACAAACAACAAACACAACACATCAACACGACACAAACTCACTCACCTGCAACGATGGTGTAGCAGGGAGTGTGCCGAGTTCCTCCTCCTCCTCCTCCTCCTCCTCCTCCTCCTCCTCCTCCTCCTCCTCCTCCTCTTCCTCCTCCTCCTTCTTCCATCTTCAACATCCTTCCCTTCCTCTTGTTCTTTCGTTTCCATCCTTTTCTGTATGTAATTTTATTTCTTTCACTTCACTGTCTGCTACCATTCTTCTTTCGCATTCCTTTTCAGCTTTTATTACTCTCTCTCTCTCTCTCTCTCTCTCTCTCTCTCTCTCTCTCTCTCTCTCTCTCTCTCTCTCTCTCTCTCTCTCTCTCTCTCTCTCTCTCTCTCTCTCTCTCTCTCTCTCTCTCTCTCCTTTAACCATTTCTTTTTATAATTCATTCAGCATCTTCCTGCATCTGTTTTTCCTTGTTCCATTTCGTAATTTCATTCTTTTTTTCTTTAACCTATCATGCCTTCCTTTTATCTTTATTTCTGAATTCATTCCTTACTCACTGCTTCTCTTTCTCTTCTCTCTGAACTCCTATTTCCCTTTTTTGTTGCGCATTCCTATTGTCAATCCTTCTCTTTTCCCTTCATCTCCCCTTCCCTACCTAGCTCTCTTTGTTCCTGTTTCCTTTTAACTGCAAAGGTAAAATTATCTTTATATCTCTCATTTTTTCCCTTTCCTTTTCCTTTTTTCTCTTTCCTTTGGCACCTGCTCCTACCGTTGCCAGATCATCGTACTCAAAGCCTCGTATTCACCGGTGTCTGAGCCATAGCTATTGCCAAAAAACACCAATAATTAACCATTTTAACGATAACTATATATGAAGGCAGTTATTGGGACCGAGGAGGCAGTTTTGGGGTCGGAAATCGGCAAACATAGGAGGCTGAGTACGACAATCTGGCAACGTTTCCTGCTCCCTTTCCTTCTCCCTTCTATTGCGACATCTCTCCTTCTCTTCGTTACCTCAATTTCTGTCATATTATTCTCCTCCCGCAAAACACCTTTACATATCGTTCCCTTTACTATTATTTTCCCCCGTTACTCTAAATTAACCTTCCTTACCTAACATCCCTTCCCCTTCATCCCATAATCTTCTCAGTATACACCCGTTCACGTCCTTTACCTCCGTCTTCCTACCCTCATTCTCTGACTCCCTCGTTCCTTCTGAGCCCTGCACTATACCATTCCCCTCACATCTGCTCCCTCCCTCCCGCATCCCTTTCCGCCTCACACTCCATTGGGCACTCACAATATATCCTCTTCCTCCTCTCGCTCCTGCACACCCTTGGGAATGAGCTATATGCCTCTTATCACCTCCTCCTCCTGCCCGGCCTGAGTCGCGGGTTGGCAGCTCATTCTCCGGTCCAAGGAACTCGGGACAGGTAGGGGAGGTGGTGGTGGGGTTGATGGTAGTGGTGGTGTAGAAAGTGTGGATGAAGCGTGAAGGAGGGTCGAAGTAGGGGACTTGTGTATAGGGAGGTGAAGATGTGTGGAGAGGTGGGACAAGGATAAGGAGATTGGTAGATGGTGTTGTGTTAGGGGAGAGAGAAGGGAAGTTATGGAGGGTGAAAAAGGGGGTAAAATTATCTTTATATCTCTCATTTTTCCCTTTCCTTTTCCTTTTTTCTCTTCTTTTTCTCTTTCCTTTGGCACCTGCTCCTACCGTTGCCAGAGCGAGTTAAAAGAGAGAGAGAGGGAGAGAGGGAGAGACAGATGGTGTTAATTAAGGCTTACATGTGCTAGCTTAATTGGTTGATCCTGCCATAATGACTATAAATGCAGAAAGAGATGCTATAATGGTAAAGGTGAATTAGTTAGCTAGGCCAATAATTAAGGTCAGACTCGTTGGTTCAGAAATGCGTAGCTGAAGGATGAAGCAGAAAAAAATATATATACAGGTAAAAAATAAACAGGGAAGGAATGAAGATGAAGACGAGAGAAAACAAGACAACGGGAAGAGGAATAAAGCGTGAAAATGAAGAGTGATTGAAAAGTGAAACACACACACACACACACACACACACACACACACACACACACACACACACGTCTTGGCATTCTCCCACGACGCTTGGTTTAAATTGAAGTGTTTTATTCAGTCTTTCCTTTCCCTCAAAACGTTCCCCCTCACCCCACACCATCACCCCGTTCCCCTCTTCCCCTTCACCCCCTACTATCTCCTCTTCCCCTTCCATTGACCACGTTGAAGCCCCGTGAAAAGAGGACGCGAGGGGGAGGAGGAGGAGCGGGAGGAGGAGGTAAAAAGGGAGAAGGAGGCTGGAGCAGGATGATGATGCCCCCTGCTGCTTCCTAACCCAGCTAAGTGAAAGTAGAACTGGCGGAGAAGATAACAGATGAGAAGAAGAAAAGTGGAGGAGGAGGAGGAGGAAAAGGAAGACCATGGACGGAAGGAGGTAAAGAGAGAGGAAGGACAAGATGCTTCCCACTGCTTCTCAAGTAGTCCAGGATGAGAAGGATATGCATGAGAGAGAGAGAGAGAGGAAGGACGGAATTAAGTTAAAGGAGGAGGAAAAAACAGAGAGGAAGGAGTCTAAACGTAGAGGAAGGAAGGGAAGGAAAAACAGAACTCTCCATGCTGATCCCCACCAAGAAAGAAACACAAAAATAAAAAAAGAAAGAAAAAGGAGTAACTCGGCAAACGTAAAGGAAACGTCAGAACATGGCGACATATTATTCATAGGACACGAAGGGAGGAAAAGAGAAAGGAAAGAAGAATAAAACTGAGTTAGAAAGAAGGAAAGATGAAAGAAAAAAGAGAAAATTGCATGAAAGAAGAAAAAAAGCAAGAGAGAAAGAAGAGCAAAAGAGAATGTAAAAAAGGTAGAACACAGGGACTTAGTAAGGAATATATGAACAGATGAAATGATGGTCGATTCGATTTTTGAAGGAGTTGATGGTATTTCCATTTACTACTTTTGGGGGAAGATTTTTCCAGTGGTGGATGAATCGGTTCAAAAAGAAACTCCTTCCGATGTCTGTGTTGCATCGACTCATTCAGGTGGAGGCCATCGTCGCGAAACAAGTCTGGGCGCTCAAGGAAGTGATGCCAGGCGTTTGTGAACGCTACACTTTCGTCGTCACAAATTTCCTTCAGACTAGTATTGATGTTGCACGCTGTGCTGTTGAAATCGGCGCTGATTCTAGGTAGAATTACAGAGACAATGATGGGAGGGAGGGGACTTTGTCTTGTATTGTCGAATGATTTGACGGTATTTTGATAGTAGAGTCTGTGGTTGAGTAGACTGAACGTCGTTTGTCCCCGCGTGAATCAGATAAAATGTGTCTTCCTTCGCGCTTTCCGTGACCCCATCGATTGCTAATGTAATGTCGTCCAGTTTGGCTCCCGGAATACAATAACGCTTCCGCGTCTTTGTATTACGGCCGCAGAATTCCGTGAGTTGACCTCTAACCAGCGAGTCCCCTACAAGTCTAGCAAATGTTTTCAGCTTGTCTGTGCCCCGAAACCGTGTCTGATCTACGCAGACCAGAACAGGAAAAATGGTCCTGCGGCGCTTAGTTGATGAGTATGAGTGAGCAATGGGAGCGGGGAGGCGACTGGAGGTGGAAGCGTTAACAGGGTTGTCAGAGGGGAGGAAGGGACAGAAAGGACGGATGAAAGATGGGAAGAATGGAGGAAAAGACAAATGACAATGAGAAGAGAAATGGAAAGACGAGGATGAATAAAAGAAAGGTAGAAATATGGAAAAAAGGAAGAAAGGGAGATATTGAATTGGAAAAGATATAGATGAGAGGTAATAAAGGAGAGAAACGAGGGAGGAAAAGAGGGGAGGAAAAAACAGATAAAGATTGCAAGGATGTATAACAGGAGAAAGATGCACAAGAAGGGGAACACACATAACTATGAGAAGAAAAATGAGAGCAAATGGCGAATAAAGGAAGAAAACTCGAACTCTAGATTCTAGGATTAAAGATGAGCTCCGGGAGGGCAGCATGAGCCAATGCAAGATGGCGCCTCTATAAACACTCCCCTGCGTCAGAACGGGCTGGGCCGACCATCAGGCCCCACCGGGAAGAAGCCTTGGACTGACCATCAGGATCCACCGGGAAGATGCCTACCGGCGCAATAGGCCACGACGTAAAATACACACACACACACACACACACACACACACACACACACACACACACACCTACACGTATACGAGCCTCCCCCTCTTCAGAACGGCTGCGAGTAAATACAAAGCAAATATAACACGAATGAGACGGGAAAATAGGAGCAAATAAACCGCAAATGAAGGAGGCTGGACCGCGAAAGTGTGTTTAGGCTTACGAGGGGGGAAAAGAAGGTATGCGAAGAGGGGAAAGATGGAAAACAAAACCATGTCCTGAGGCTGCAAACGAGAAGGTGGGAACTTAGGATAGAAGGAAGAAGGAAAGCAAGGAAGGAGAGAGATAGAGAGGATAGAGGGGAAGAGAGAAGGGGAGAGATAAACAGGGTAGAGGAAGAGAAAGAGGGAAGGGGAAATATAAGGAAGATAAGAGAGAAGGATTGAAGAAGAGATAAGGAGAGTGGAGAGTGAAAGGAGAGGAGGGAAGGGGAGAGATAAGGAGGGAAGGGGAGAGATAAAGAGGGTAGAGGAAGAGAGAGAAGGGGAGAGATAAGGAGGGTGGAAGTGAAGGAAGGAAGAGGAAAAATAAGGAGGGTAGATGAAGTGAAGGAAGGAAGGGGAAAGACAAGGAGGGAAGGGAAGAGATAAAGAGGGTAGAGGAAGAGAGAGAAGGGGAGAGATAAGGAGGGCAGAAGTGAAGGAGGGAAGAGGAAAAATAAGGAGGGTAGATGGAGTGAAGGAAGGAAGGAAGGGGAGAAAAAAGGAGTGTAGAGGGAGAAAACGGGAGAAAGAGATTTAAAAAGAGTGAAGGAAAGAAAGGAGAAAAGGGGACAGATAAAATAAACGGTGGTGAGAGGAAATACAAAAAGGAGGAAAAAATACTGAAAAGGAGGGAAGGAGGGAGGAATGGAAAAAAAAAAATAGGAGAAAGAATGGAGGTGGTAGGGGGGCCATGGAGACAGCAGAAAAGAGTGAAGCAGAAAGAGAAGAAAGAGGAGAGAAAGGAGAAACAAATGGGAGAGGAGAGAGACGAGGAGGGAGATCAAGGAACCTATAAGAGAGGAAAGGAAGGAGGGAAAGGACAAAAGGGAGGAAAAAAAGAGGTAGTAAAAACAGAATAGGTGAAGGTAAGGAAAGAATTGCTGGAGGGAAACAATAAAAAAAAGACATGTATGAAGACTGTCTATATGTATAAATGTATGTATCTATGTATGTATGTATGTATGTATGTATGTATGTTCAGTATGCCTTTGAGCTTTACTAGGGAACCGAATTTTTTTTCTACCTCTAAGAATCTGGCGTTAAAAGATGTGTCCAATTATCAATAAGACCATGCTGAAAATTTACACGAATCTTCTTAAGAGCTTTACCTGCCTAAGAACACACACACACACACACACACACACACACACACACGCACACACACACACACACACCGTATAAAGTGTAAAGGCTTCAGAAAAAAAAGGACGAAGGGATGCAGAAATAGGGGAGGAAGGATGGGACGAGAGAGGCCTGGAAGAGAAGAAAGGACGAAGGAAGGCAGATAAGGGGAGGAAGGATGGGAGGAGAGGAGAAGATGGGAAGAGGGTGGCTTTGAGAGGAAGATGGAGAGGGAGAGGTGTGAAGGGGAGGATAGGATGAGGATGCGTGGAGGGGAAAAAGGATGAGAAGAGAGAGGCGTGAATGGGGAAGAGAGAGGCATGGAAGGGAAGAAAGGACGGAGGGGGGCAGAGAAGGGAAGAAAAACGGGAAGAGAGGGAGATACAGAGGAGGATAGGAAGTAGATGCAGATGCAAGATGAAAACAGTGGTGAGTGTATGCAAGGGCCGTGATGAGGGGAGGAATTTAATCATCATTGAGAGAGAGAGAGAGAGAGAGAGAGAGAGAGAGAGAGATCTCTTTGCTCTTTGAAAGAGAAAGAAAGAGAGAGAGAGGACCAAGGACTAAGCACTCCAATTCCTGCATCAGGCCCCGAGGGAGAGCCTGAACAGGAAGACGAAGAGGAAGCGGAGGAGGAGGAGGAGGAGGAAGGAAAGAGGGAGGGAGGAAGAAAGGAAGGATGAAGAAAGGAATGAATGAATGAAGGAAGGAAGGAAGGAAGGTAGGAAGGAAGAAAAGAAAGAAGGAAGGCATGAAGGAAGGAGGAGGAGGAAGCCGAAGAAGAGGGAAAACGTAGGAAACAAGACAAGATAACGATGATGATGAAGAAGAGGAGAGGTAAGAAAGGGACAATATGGAGAAGAAGGAATTTGGGAGGAGCGGCAGAAAAAAAATTAGGAGAGAACGGGAAAAGAAAATAGGATGGACTGGAAAGACAACGCTGACCTTGGCAAAGCTAAAGATGAACACTAGTTAGATCCGCCAGGAGAAGGAGGAGGAAGAGGAGGAGGCTGCAAGAGGATAGACCTGTTCCCCTCCACAAGGCTGTTCCTGCACACCCAGTAACTACTAAGGATTATGCTCAACCATCCCTCACACTCCCTTTAACGACATACCTGCTAACACTAAAGCAACACAAGGCGACGACAATAATACATCCACTAGACGCTATTTATAAACAATTTCCTGCATGTTTCCTACCCGACTTTAATTGAGTCTGCAACACGACATACCTAAACTACTAAAACTGGCAGACTACACGACTACCTAAATCTACAACTACTAAACTACAGCCCTTTTAAACCTTATTTCTAGACAATTTCCAGCCTGTTTCCTCCCTGTATTTAAGTATATTTGACCATCACCCAACACGCTTTAGCTAACACAATGACTACACATATACCTAAACCACGTACTCCTAAAACTACGACACCAAACCCTATTTCTAAACCAGTTCCTACCTGTTCCTTTCCTATATTTGACCTGCACCAGCCGCCTGCCACGTGTCCAATCTGATCCTTAGCTATCACGGCTTTGCGTGGATCGCCTGTGTTGTTAATCCCCGTTATCCGTGTAAAGGCCCACCCACGGGAAATCACCCACCCTGCCCCTCCCTCGAAGCACCCAGATAGTGTTACAAACTGACCATCTGTGTGGCAGGGTGGGGCGAGGCAGGGAAGAGGAGGAGCTGAGAGTGAGGAGCAGCTGAGGGGAAGGAAGGCTTATGTAGGCTGGTATCTAGCGGTTCAAAGTGATGCTGATGAGATTGCTGAAGGACGCGGGACAAAATGAGAAAGTGATTTAGATAATGTTGAAAAAAAATAATGACCCGCGTAGCCTTGGGAGTAACACACACACACACACACACACACACACACACACACACACACACACACACATGTAAAACTAGTAGCTGTAGAAGTAGTAGTAGTCGTGGCAATAATAGCAAGAGAAACAAGAATATCAGGAAAGAAATTAAGAGCAGTAGCAGTAGTAGTGGCAGTAGCCGCAGCTGGGTTGTGGCACTAGCAAGAACAGCTAAATATACACGATAATGATACATTCGTTTAAAAGGTGAAAGAATGATGGAGAGGAATTATGGCCAAGCAACAAAACGGATGAACTATTTTCGCCTGACACTGAAGTGCAGAGAAAAGTGAAGAGAGATGGAGGGAGGGAGGGAGAGGAGAGGAGAAGTAAAAGGGAGAGCGAGGGAGGGAAGTGCGGAGAAATGAGCAGACACAGTAGAAGCTCAAACAATTACAGTCCCTCCCTCCCTTTCCCTCATTCCACTTCTCTCTCTCATCCCTTCCCTCCTCCCCTCCTTGCTTCCCTCTCCCTTTCCTCCGTCCCTCCACATACTACGCCTGAGTAATAGTTCTGAAATGACTGGTAAATGGCAAACGCAGAGCTATTAGAGAGAGAGTGTGTGTGTGTGTGTGTGTGTGTGTGTGGGTGGGTGGGTGGGTGGGTGTGTGTGGGTGGGTGGGTGGGTGTGCGTCGAGGCGTGCTTGCTTCCTTGCTTGCTTGCTGGTTCGCCTGTTTGTTCTAGCGTAATTTATTCTTCGCGGCGATAATTAAAAGTGTGGAATGAGTTTGTTCAAATTACCCACCACTTCGCAATTGATTTCGGCGCCGCACACATCGGGTCGGGAAAATGGGGCGGCGGGTTGGGGAGGGGCGGGTTCGGGGCGGGTCGGGGCGTTGGGGGTGCCTTTGTTGGTTCCCAGGGGTAGGGGGTTATAGGGGAGTAAGATTGGCTGGTCTTCATGTTGCAGGCAATTACTGGTTACTACAAGTCTCTCTCTCTCTCTCTCTCTCTCTCTCTCTCTCTCTCTCTCTCTCTCTCTCTCTCTCTCTCTCTCTCAAGACATTTAAACAAGGATAAATATCATACAGACTAGATATATGGATATCTATACAAATAAATGGATAGCTTTGAGAACAAAAAATGTAAAGATAAAAGAATTAGGAAAGTGGACAGCAATATGGCTAAAAAAGTGGATAGCAATGTGAACTAGAAAGTGGATAGCAATATGGACTAAAAAGTGGATAGCAATGTGGACTAGAAAGTGGATAGCAATATGGACTAAGAAGTGGATAGCAATGTGGACTAAAAAGTGGATAGCAATATGGCTAAAAAAGTGGATAGCAATATGGCTAAAAAAGTGGATAGCAATGTGAACTAGAAAGTGGATAGCAATATGGACTAAAAAGTGGATAGCAATGTGGACTAGAAAGTGGATAGCAATATGGACTAAGAAGTGGATAGCAATGTGGACTAAAAAGTGGATAGCAATATGGACTAAAAAGTGGATAGCAATGTGGACTAGAAAGTGGATAGCAATATGGACTAAAAAGTGGATAGCAATGTGGACTAAAAAGTGGATAGCAATATGGACTAAAAAGTGGATAGCAATGTGGACTAAAAAGTGGATAGCAATGTGGACTAGAAAGTGGATAGCAATGTGGACTAGAAAGTGGATAGCAATATGGACTAAAAAGTGGATAGCAATATGGACTAAAAAGTGGATAGCAATATGGACTAAAAAGTGGATAGCAATGTGGACTAAAACGTGGATAGCAATATGGACAAAAAAAATGGGGTGCAATGTGGACTAAAAAGTGGATAGCAATATGGACTAAAAAGTGGATAGCAATGTGGACTAAAAAGTGGATAGCAATATGGACTAAAAAGTGGATAGCAATATGGACTAAAAAGTGGATAGCAATGTGGACTAAAAAGTGGATAGCAATATGGACTAAAAAGTGGATGGCAGTGTGGACTAAAAAGTGGATAGCAATATGGACTAAAAAGTGGATGGCAGTGTGGACTAAAAAGTGGATAGCAATATGGACTAAAAAGTGGATGGCAGTGTGGACTAAAAAGTGGATAGCAATATGGACTAAAAAGTGGATAGCAATATGGACTAAAAAGTGGATAGTAATGTGGACTAAGAAGTGGATAGCAATATGGACTAAAAAGTGGATAGCAATATGGACTAAAAAGTGGATAGCAATGTGGACTAAGAAGTGGATAGCAATGTGGACTAAAAAGTGGATAGCAATATGGACTAAAAAAAGTGGATAGCAATGTGGACTAAAAAGTGGATAGCAATATGGACTAAAAAGTGGATAGCAATATGGACTAAAAAGTGGATGGCAGTGTGGACTAAAAAGTGGATAGCAATATGGACTAAAAAGTGGATAGCAATATGGACTAAAAAGTGGATAGCAATGTGGACTAAAAAGTGGATAGCAATATGGACTAAAAAGTGGATAGCAATATGGACTAAAAAAAGTGGATAGCAATATGGACTAAAAAAAGTGGATAGCAATATGGACTAAAAAGTGGATAGCAATATGGACTAAAAAGTGGATAGCAATATGGACTAAAAAGTGGATAGCAATATGGACTAAAAAGTGGATAGCAATATGGACTAAAAAGTGGATAGCAATATGGACTAAAAATGTGGATAGCAATATCAGCTACGAAAAGGGATTGCAATAAGCTGCAGTCGATTCTCCACCCCCAAGTTGAGGACTGGACTCTGCAATGGGCTCAGAACCAATCCTCCCACATCTCTGCGAACTGGATGCCAAACAATAAGTGGAAAAGCTACTTATTGCACTATTCCGAATGCCACAGTCGACTCTGAGCTCCAAGGTTCAGAATTTAGTTTACGACAGACTCAACCGTAAACCTTCCTGACTAACTGATGCGTGGATACCAATGAACATTTCGAAAAGGTATTAAGTGTAATGATCGGGATTTCACAGTCGATTTCATGCCTCGGGGTAAGGGATTTGAATGACCAATGAGCTCACAGATAAAGGAGACGGAGTTATTAGCCGAGGCAGCGCGTAGCCAGGCACATGTCTCACACCTTGGCTTTACTGGAAATTCCTTCACGTGTCTAGCCAGCACTCTGATAAATTGATTTCGTGTTCCAGTGAACTGTTTCGCTTCCAGCTCACCTGAAGCTCGCCTCCTCACTCCCTGCCCGGCGACTCCTTCATTTTCTGTCTCCATTATTCACTTCCTTCCTTCTATTCTTCCTTCTGTACTTCTCTCTATTTTCCTTCCTTTCATCCTTCCTTCGCATTCCTTCCGCCTCCTTACTACATGACCAGATTGCCTCTACGAGCACTGCAATGACTGAGCAAGGCGAGGTGCTTCGGACGTTTAAATGACACACACACACACACACACACACACACACACACACACACACACACACACACACACACACACACACACACACACACACACACACACACACACACACACACAGTAGTGGTAGTAATAACAGCTGTAACAATCTCGTGTAATCTATGGCCTCACTGTGGTATTATTCAAGGAGTACAACCGTCTCCCTGGGGACCCCTTTGTGCTATATGAAGTACTTAATGCATATACAACACATAGCCGTATAGCTTTGTCGCCGTAAATTATTCATTTTTGATACATGAATAACTTTATAAACGGCAGTGTTACTATTTTAAGACCATAGGTTGCTCATTCAGCGGCGATGTTACTATTTCAGCGGCGAAAGGTTACAATCCTAAGCGACGATTAAAAGGTAAAGTTGGGGCATACGCTGTAGCAGTGCGTGGCTTCGGTGCTCATCTCCGTAACATTGGCACTTGACCCTGTGGTGGGAGGGAGCCCATTACCCCGGAACATAGGACCAGTGTGACATCCGGGTTACCACAGTTTACCTTCCCCAGGTTTCCCCAGGTACCCATTTATCGACCAGCCCGAAAGGGAGGATGAACAGCTGAGTGAGCTGCAAGCCGAGTGCCCGGGCCGGGATTCTAACCCGGGCCCGCGGAGTAGAAGCCAGGCACACTGACCACTAGACCAAGGAGGCATATACAGTCACGAGGATTGGTTACTATTAACGGCAAAAGGTTGCTATCATTTAAGTTTTAGTGTGATTCTGTTAATTTATATAAAATAATAATTTATATGAAAAACAGGAGTGCCAACGCTCGAGTTCGGCGGTGGCCATGTCAGCCATCTTGAATTACTTGTACTTCTAGTGTTTTCCCAAACTGTGGCAGTGTCATCATACCCAGACATGCCATGGTAATATCACATTGCTGGTTGGAGGCACTGTACCACTCTCACTATGGACACGACGCTAGTGTCGACTAGGCATGAGCAAAACCAATTAAAATATTTGAAGGAATCTAGCAGCTCTGTATTTCAAAATGGTTATTGACAAGTCTAACAACATTGCACTTTACTGATATCACCCACAGCTTCCAGGACTTCTTCCGTACCATCCGAAAACAGCATGATGGTTGCCGCGGTGACGTGAAGAATGAAAATCCACAAAGTATTGTAAGCACTCGCGACGGGGCTGTTTTGAATACGGTGGCGCCCTCTACACACACAAACACCCTCTCTCTCTCTCTCTCTCTCTCTCTCTCTCTCTCTCTCTCTCTCTCTCTCTCTCTCTCTCTCTCTCTCTCTCTCTCTCTCGAGACACACACACACACACAGAGAGAGAGAGAGAGAGAATATACATCGTTCCCACTTGAGTTCACAGGTCTCGTCACCTTCAACGAGTG
>NW_026111786.1:122500-132500 GCF_024679095.1 Eriocheir sinensis | reverse complement strand
ACTTGAAATGACCTGAACGGGTTTTTTTTTATGCATTTTAGTGACCTGTTGTTGTTGCTGTTTCTCTTGGTCTTTGCTTCTCTGGTTTTCTTCGGCTTATTCTTTTTACATTTTTTATTTTCCTGTTGTTATTTTTTTTTCAGTTTTCTACCCGAGATCTCTGTGCATTTCTTTTAGTTTTTTTCAGGTTTCATGGTCGCCTTCTTCCAACATTTATTCATGTATTGTCCTGTTCTTACCTTTCTCAATGTGAATTCTTCGTTAATTTTCCTCCAATTTTTCTTCTTTTGTCCTTTTCTTCTTTTCTCACTCTTATCATGAAGTATTCTTTTATTCATTTGTTTACATCTGCATTTCTCTCATCTCCCTTTCAATACTGCAAAACTTTCTTTATTAGTTTCAATATTTCCCTTTTATCGCTTTGCCTCTTCCCTCTACCTCCTTTCCCGTACTCGCCTCCACCATCCCATCTTATTTCTCGCATTCTGATGAAATTCTAGGCCCATTTCCTTAATCTAATTTTCTCGACGCTCCAAATCCTCGCTCGCTCCACACCCGCCTTACCACATACAGCGACTCCTCCCTTTGCCCTTAGCGGGCGGGACTTCACACCCACACCCATTGATAGCGATGACGCAACGCCTGAAGAGGGGGACTGTGGAAAACTCGCGGTGCTCTCCCTCACCCCTTCCCCGCCGACGCCAGTGAAGAGGATTATTATGTATGTTTATGTATGCAAGTTTCTGGCGTGTAGAAGTTGTTGTGATGGAAATCTGAGAATGTGTGAGATGGATGATTTGTTCGGGAAAATGGAGAACGGTGTGTGTGTGTGTGTGTGTGTGTGTGTGTGTGTGTGTGTGTGTGTGATGAAAGAATGGAAGAAATGAAGGTCATTATTTTAAGAGTATTTCAACAAAAACTTATTACCCTTTTATACTCTTGCTACATCTCAAGATTAAGCAACAAGAAATTAAGCTAATGTAATTGCATTTTCTTTCTCACTGGGGAAAAAGTGAGCGAACACTTTCACTCTCGGTTTTCGCTTCTGCGCCAAGCTCAGTCTTAATGGCCAGGAAACGTGTTGTCCATAAGTCTTATCTAATAATTATAATTCTTAAAGCCTTTGAAGAGGAAAGTATTAAGACATCTTGGGAAATAGATGTAATAATCTCTTTTGACATATATGTGTCTGTGCCTTACAAAAACAGTATATTGGCGTTTTATGATTATCATTTTTTACTCAGCCATTAGTCTGTCTCCTTCATGTAAAAGATATGTACATACGAAAGATGGATGGGAACATATTAACTCTCTGATACCATCGTCCCCCTCGTCTCCCTCGTCCCTGGCCCTGTAGTGCACCTGCCTTCCCGAGACGCGCCTGCAGCCCGGCGCGTGACCCACCGCAGTTTATCTTGCCGATGCCTCCTCAGTAACCATTCATTCCTTGGTCCTTGAGGGAGGGTAAACATTGGTCTGGCCCGTGCCGTCTGCCCCGCTTCACCGCGATTGTGGCTGCTAATAAGTTGATATCTGGCACCCGACTCACTTCCAGAAAGGGCTCGGCAGCAAACCACGACGTGTAGAAATAAGGGCCATATTCTGAAACATTTCGGGGCCCAGGTACAAACATTTCACAAAGTTTTCGTAGGATTTCTGGGTATTTTCATAGGTACTTATATGGCACTGGTGGTAGTCTGCCCCTTCTTCTGTATCGTGAACCTATAATAAAACAATTGGATCCGATTCATCCCATTTTCGGACTCTGTAAATAGTTGATCTGAGAGGCGGAAGCGTCTGAGAATATCTGCCTAAGTAAGACGAATAGCGTTATTACCTCATTCATAGCAAACGGAAAGGAGATAACATCGTGAGAGAGGGGCAGTTTAGGTAGATATGTGAAGAAAAGCTGGAGAACCCTTATTATGCAGAGAATAATAATAGAGGAGCATGTGAATCAGTAACACCAATAGGCTTAATTATGTTTCCTTCATTAACAAATGCTAAGGACCACCGTATCAAGGTCCAAAGAAACACTGAGAAGAAGCTAAAGTCGTGTTACACAAAAAGAAATATCAAAGAAAAACCGAAACACTGTGAAAAAAATATTGCACCTGAAAACAAAAAGCAAAAATAGGATAATAACGAAATGATTTGAGCAACAGGAAACAAAACATATAAAATACACCCAACAAGAACAACAACAATAAAAAAATGAAAATGACGAAGTGAATTGACCAACAGGAAAAAAAAAAAACACCGGAAAGTAACGAAAGGCAATCATATCAGAATGACGAAGTGACTTGAGCAACAGGGAGCCGAGCCGCAGTGTTCCGGCGCAGGGCAGAGCAAGGCCGGGCAAGACAGAGAGAAAGGCAAGGGAGGCAAGCTGCAGAGGAAATGGATAACTTTGATGTCTCGGCAGCACACGTCTGGTCCAGAGGAATGGTCAGAGTGGGGAGAGGGAGGAGGGAGTGAGGGAGGGAAGAAGCGAGGGAGGGAGTGGGGCTGGGCGAGGCTATGCAATCCCTCACTCGTTATTTTTCTTTATCTTTTCATTTATATTTTTGTTAAGCCTTGTCGTGTGATGAAATATAACCAACCAACGAGCCGAATGCGAAAATTGAACCACTCTTTCTGTCCATCTCTCTCTCTCTCTCTCTCTCTCTCTCTCTCTCTCTCTCTCTCTCTCTCTCTCTCTCTCTCTCTCTCTCTCTCTCTCACCCCGCGCTGCATAATGAGTTCTCTGTCCGGGGTGACCTTGAATTTATGCATCTGGGTCATGTACGTACACCCCCCCCCCCCAAACACACAAACTTCCTAGTGTGTGTGTGTGTGTGTGTGTGTGTGTGTGTGTGTGTGTGTGTGTGTGTGTGTGTGTGTGTGTGTGTGTGTGTGTGTGTGTGTGTGTGTGTGTGTGTGTTATAATCGATAAAATAAGACCCAACGGCTATACTGATGGAAGGTAATGAAACTCTCTTGAGAACCTCTGCAATCGCCCCAAGCATTGCGGATTATGAGAGCAAATAGCGGCGAAAGATTGCGTGGAGGGAAGGAAGGGAAGAGAGGGAGAGGGAGAGGAAGGGAAGAAGAGAAAAGAGGGGAAGAGGCAGAGAGGGTTGATGTACCAGTAGTGGCGAAAGCAGTAACATGACGAGGAAAGAGTCAAGGAAAAGGAGGTTGAAAAAGAGAAAATAAGAGGGGAACAGAGCGGGGAGGAGAAAGGAGAAAATCAGACGGGGAATCAGACGGTTACAGAGGGAGAGGGAGTGACGAGGAGGGAGAAAGGCAGAAGGAGAAATAAAGATGGACGGAGAGTAAAAATTAAGATGGAATGGGAGAGAAAGTATAGTTCCATGGCGCTAGTTTATGACTGAAGGAAGAATTAGCGTAATAATAAACAAAATAACAGCAAAACAGAACGCAATGACGGTAATTTGGGTAGCAATTGTAGTAATAGCAGCAACAACAGTAATACAGCAGCAGCAGCAGCAGCAGCAGCGGTAGTAGTAGTAGTAGTAGCAGTAGTAATAGTAGTAGTAGTAGTAGTAGTAGTAGCAGTAGTAGTAGTAGTGTTTTGTCATGTTTTCATCCATGCTTTCCGCTTCAGCCTATCATTCACCCCATTTTCCTGCGTTCTCCTCCCCCTTCGATCACACACGTACCCTGTCACAATTACTCGTCGGAGGGCCGTCTATATGCATTAGTCCTCCTGCATCCTTCCCTCCTCACTTCGGTGCGACGTATTTCACCTAGAGCATTAGTGTTTGTATTCTTCACCAACGTAACTGCAGTGAATTCTTATCTTGTCCATTTCATTCTTCCCACATTGCGACTCTGTCTTATCGCGCTCTCCTCTGCATTCTGTGTTCCAGGCGACCCAAGCGTGTCCCCTTCCCCTCGTCTGACTGCACATTCACCAACCAGCACTATCTCTTACCACGCTCATTTCCACTTCCCAGCCCCCTTGACCTTTCCTGCTCATACCACTCTCTCCATATGAGGCCTCTACTTAGTGTTTCTGTGTCTGCATAACGTGGTAACAACAGCAGAAAAAGATATTACAGCTATTACTGCTATTTTTAATTTTACTAATATTTTTACTGCTACGAGACCTACTATTATTACTTAGGCAATTACAAAACAACTACTCTCACCACTATTACTTAGAATAATGAGATATGAGCAACGATAGTGATGATAATAATAATAATAATAATAATAATAATAATAATAATAATAATAATAATAATAATAATAATAATAATAATAATAAAAATAATAAAAATAATAATAATAATAATAATAATAATGATAATAACAATAATAATAATGATAATACAGTCCCCCTCCATTATCGTTTCTCTTCCATTCTCAGCAACGTAATGCATTATTCAGCAAATTGAAACACCAGTAAATATATATTTGGCGAGGTGACGCATACCAAACTGATGGAGCTCATAGTAATGCAAGCTGTAAGTGTAGTCATAATGTAAATAGATGTAGCAGAAGCACTAAGAGCAGAAGCAGCAGTAGTAGTAGTAGCAGTAGTAGTATCAGTAGTAGTAGTAGTAGTAGTAGTAGTAGTAGTGGTCGTAGAAGTAGTGGTAGTAGAAGTAGTAGCAGTAGTAGTTGTCATAGCCGTCGTCGTCGTTGCTGTTTTTTTTTTTTTTTTTTTGTCATTGTTGAAGCTATGTTGATAAAATAGTTGTTAGTGCCAAATATTTGGAGCCCGGCGGGCCATCAATCATTCAGGAAAGTGATTTTCACGCTACGTCCGCGGACTAAAACCCATCAAATAATCGAGGAAGAATTAGCAGCAGACTAAAAAACAGCAAGTAATGATTGGAAAAGGTGAGGAGCGTTTATAAGCACACAATGCTTAGTGGAAAACAAAAACACAAGACTTCTTTGTGTTGAGACAGCATACAATTCAGTGTGATACGGAACGATTTTTAAAACTATTAATACATTTTTTCTTATACCCAACCGTTGAAAGTTTTGTTAATGGGAAGAAATACAATTTAATAAAAGAAAAAATAGTAGAAACTATTATTATTGTTATTATTATTATTATGATAAACTACCAAAGCCTCCCTCCAGGATGTAGATACAACAAGTTGAACCACACAAAATACCAAAAGGTACTGGAGAGAAGCAAAGGCAACGAATAGTTAAGAAACTGGCCAGTCAAAGCCAAAAGGAGGAAAAATAAAATCAGTTTCAAAAACATATTCACACGAGACTTAAATGCAGAAATGTTTGCGGAAAGGACAATCTCATTGGGTAACTGATTCCATAAATTTGTCAACGACGAAAAAAAAACCCATCGTGAGAATTATGTCATACAAAAATTCATAGGATTAAAAACAAGATCAATTTGACTAAGAGCAAACCTCGTGACCCGGGCAGGAGTAAAAGGATCAGACAAAGCATTGTGTAAGGGATGCCGATTATTCTTAAACACTTTAAATAAAATGCTAGGGGCACCAACTTGACGCCGATGATTAAGATCAAGAACAAAGAGACGGAAAAATAAATTTAATTGAATTGATAGATCTGTCAAGTAACTTTAAGTAACTTTAAATAGCAATTGGCAGCAGACATTCAAACAGAAGCACAGTATTCAGAGTGGGGCAAAATGAATACATAAAAAAAATTGATTACAGTTGAGTCACAAGCAAATATTTTGAAGCACTTACGAAGTAAGCCTGTCTTCTGTGCAATAGTGGAAGACATGGAACGGATGTGCTTCTCAAATGTCAGTTTAGAATCAAGAGTGACTCCCAACAAACGGATACTAGAAACGTCCTTAATCTGTTCACCAAAAATATGCAAACAAGGATGAGGAGGATTCAAGGTACGGGATCTACTGATGGTAAAGGAATGCGTTTTATTAGCATTAAGCTTCATGCCCCAAAGTTGACATCAAACGGTGATCATTGCCAAGTCCCTGTTCAGATATGCAGCAACTTCACCTCTGTTGCTACTAGAGTGAACAGAGGAGTATATAGACATAAGTATAACATCAGTTTCGTAGTAAGAGAATACAGAAAGAATAAGGTGCGTGGGGGCGACTTACAGAGGAATATATTAATGTAAAAGCCAAGATTAACATGTCAACAAAAAAAAATATATAAAAAGAAAAAAAAATATCGACACACTAATGGTCGTGAAACAAAGCAGGGGCGAGAAAAAAACACACAGTGTTGAGTAATCTGAAACACACACACACACACACACACACACACACACACACACACAGTAAAACACAGCAGAGACATCATGCAAGCACCTGAAATGGATACACAATAACGCTGAGGAAGGAAAACCAAACAAATAATCACACATAAAGGAAAGACGTAAAACACTTGCAGATGAATTAAAGATATGATGCAAGAATTTAAAAAAAACCTGTAAAATTTAATAATGCTGTAAGATTCCGTTTTCGTTGTGTATATGTTTTGCCGAGGGGAGTTGATCCGAAGAGGATCTGAATGCGTATGGAAGAACTGGAAAAGGAAAATACGTTGAAAAGCAAAAATTGGTTTTAGTTGGGATTGGTGTCGGAATGGAGAACGAACGAACGGAACGAAGGATTTGGCAGAAAAGTATGAACCAAAAAGGAAAAAAGGAAAGTTTGGCAATATTTACAACGATGATACATTACACACAACGCAATACAAGGAGATCGGGAAGAGAGAAAAGAAAGGAATAAGTTACGGATAAGGACACATAGGTGGCGGCGTTTTTAGCCAAAGTCCCAGAAGTTTATAAAAGGAGAGATGAGAGGAAATGAGATGAGGTAAAAGTATGCAGAAGAGGGGAAAGTAATGAGAGGAAATAGAGGGGGATAAAACACGGAAAGGGATGAGAGTTAAACGTATATCGAAATATGCAAACACCAGCAATAAAACTTTCCGTACAATTTTAAATGAATGCTCTCTCTCTCTCTCTCTCTCTCTCTCTCTCTCTCTCTCTCTCTCTCTCTCTCTCTCTCTCTCTCTCTCTCTCTCTCTCTCTCTCTCTCTCTCTCATCCATTAACTTATTGCATTATCTCCTTTCGTTTCAATTACATTTTATCTTTTTTTTCTTCTGACTTCTCCTCCTCGCTTTCTTATATCTTACCGCCACTCTTCTTTTTATCATTCCGCTGTTCCTCCTGATATTCTCTCACATATCTCCTAAGCTTTATAGTTTCATACACGTTCTCTCTAACTCCCTTACGTCTTGATTCGTTTCCTTCCCTTCCTCTCGACCACTTCTTCTTGTGCCTCAAAACGACCTCTGTTATTTATTCAACCCCTCTCTGGCCTGTTCACTGACTCCTTTTTCTTTCCTCAGAAGTGTGAACGCCTCATGTTGTTGAATAGCAGACAGACAGACAGACAAAAAACACAGACAGACAGATTGACAGGCACACACACACACACACACACACACACACACACACACACACACGCACACACACACACACACACACACACACACACATTCCGGAATCCCGTTAACATATTTCCGATTAATCATTAAAATAAACTCGGATTTTACACGAACATGAAATAATATGAATAAAAAGTATTGAATTAATTCCGAATACATGATTCGCAGCGAAATTACATTCATTTGTCTTTGTTTCCCAATATGAGTTCATTCGAGCACATCTTTGGCATGCCAAAAAAAAAAAAAAAAGATAAATAAATAATCAAGTTGACGTACACGCATAAATATAAAACAGTTGGAAATATAAAATGAAAACATCAAGTCGCGTTATTGTCTGTCAGAGTTAATATAAAATCAGCTGCCAATGTTCAAGAAAAAAAAGAAAAACATAAAAAATATAAATACGAAAACAAAACAACAAAAGAAAAAGCACGCCAGAAATGAGTGAGAGAAAATTAGAGTAGATTCTTAAACGAAACCCCCCGCAAAAAAAAAAGTGAAATTGCAAGAAGAAAATATGGAAAGGCAAAAATATATAAATAAGACTGAATGCAAGAAAAGCCAGAATATTAAAAATGCCACACACAAAAAAAATACTGAAAAGCGAAGACGAAAACGCAAATATCGCCAACACAGACCCGTGGAGGAAGAAAAATTAATCCACTTCAGGGTGCGATTTTCTCTTTTTGGTGGAAGCAAGACGAAGACGAAGGGTGGCGTAAAGCGGAACTGAAAGGAGGAATGTGAGGAGGAGGGGAGGGAAGAGGGAGAGGTAAGGGGGCGAGGGAACGGGAGTGGAGGGGAAGGGGGGGAGTGGAAGGGGGAGAGGGAGTGTCGTGTGTCAATATTGCCTCCAGGGTCTGAATTGCCTAAGAAGGAATCTCTCTCTCTCTCTCTCTCTCTCTCTCTCTCTCTCTCTCTCTCTCTCTCTCTCTCTCTCTCTCTCTCTCTCTCTCTCTCACAGCAGGGTCTTCGTCCAGAGAATCGCACAGAACACCTGTCGCCAACACACGCATCTGTCTCCTCCTCCTCCTCCTCCTCCTCCTCCTCCTCCTCTTCCTTCTTCTCCTCCTCCTTCCAAGCCTCTTCCTATTCGTCCAAGTACCACATTCAGCTCGTCTTCCGCTCTACACTTCCCCTTCCTGTTCCTCTTCCTTTCTTCCTCTCCTTCTCTTTCATTGCAATACTCACTTTCTCCTCCTCCTTCTGCTCCATCGTCACTTACTTTGTGTTTCTTCCTTTCGCTTTCTGTTCCTTCTCCAACTCTTACGGACGTTTTCTTTTTCTTGCACCATTTGTTTTATTTTCTCCACAATACTTTTCTTGTGTTTGTTTCTTTTGTTTTCGTTTTTCGAGTTCCAACATCGTGATAAATGCCTTCCCTTTTCTTTTTTCTTTCATTCATATATTTTTCTTCTTGGTTTCTTCTTTCTTGTCTTCCTTTTCTTCTTCCTCTTCTTCTTTTTCTTTTTCTTTTTCTTATTCTTCCTCTTATTCTTCTCCTTCTTTAATCCTCCTCCTCCTCCTCCTGAATTCGATATATGAAGCATACAGTGAAGGCCAACACAAAAGAAGTCTAATAATTTAATGGAAGGGGAACAAGAAGAAGAAAGGATCAGAAAAGAAAAAAAGAAATGTAACTCTTTGTCCTTCTATTATTCTCTTATTCACCCTTTCTCGTATAGTTCCTGCTTGCTTCATTTATTATTTTCTTATTTTTTTCTTCATTTCCTTCTTCTTCTTCTTTATCATCTTTTTTTGTATTTATTCCTGTTTTTCATTTTTTCTATTTTTTTTCCTTTTAACTTGCCTTTCTCTCTCTCTCTCTCTCTCTCTCTCTCTCTCTCTCTCTCTCTCTCTCTCTCCGTTCCAAGCCATTACTCTTCACTACGTGAGAAAGGAAAGGTGAGGGAGGAAGAAAAAAGAAGGGAGGGAGAAATACGAGATGCATAAAGAAAAACAAAAGCAGTAAGCAAGAAAGAGCATATGTAAAGGAGGTAAAAAGAAAAAAGAAAACAAGAGTGGATATGAATACATGGACGGTGGAAGCTGGGGAAAGATGAAGAAAGTTGTAAGAGTGAGATGGTGTGTGTGTGTGGGTGGGGGGGTGTTTGGGGGGGGGGGAGAAGGAGGAAAAGAGAAGAGAAATACAAAAGGGGAGAAGGAGAGAAAGATTTAAGAGGATAAAATAAGATAAGAGAAATACAGAAGAGGAAAAGGAGAGACAGATTGAAGAGGATAAAAAAAGTAAAATAGTTCAGGTGGTCGAAGTGCAAAGAGATGAATAAAATGAAAAAAAAAAAAAAAAAAGAATGAGGATGATTGCCCCAAGGAAGGCGGCAGGAAGGTCAAGTAATAAAACACACACACTAAGGAAAAGAAAGAAAGGCTAAGTGGTGTCTGGAATCCTGGTGGCAAAAATGAGAACGATATTAAGGGAGGGAGAAGAAGACAAAGCGATGAAGGAGGAAAAGAATATAAAAGAAAGAAGGGAAGGTAATATACAGGTGATAAAAGACATTACAGAGAAAAGCAGAAAACAGACAAAGCGATGAA
>NW_026111786.1:77500-112500 GCF_024679095.1 Eriocheir sinensis | reverse complement strand
CATTACCATATTTTTCTTATTTTTTCTTCATACTTCCTTCTTCCTCTTGTGAGTCATGATGAAGTAATTGGAGTGGTTGTGCTTAGGCCTTACGCTTGTCTGGGTTTCATTTAAACATCTCCCTCCTCCTTCTCCTCCTCCTCCTCCTCTTTCCCCTTCTCCTACTCCTCCAACTCCTCCTCCTCCTCCTAGTACCACCTCTTCCTTCTCCTCCTCCGCCTCCTCCTCCTCCTCCTCCTCCTCCTCCTCCTCCTCCTCCTCCTCCTCCTTCCCCTTCCCCTTCTCCTCCAACTCCTCCTCCTCCTCCTAGAACCTCCTCTTCCTTCTCCTCCTCCTCCTCCTCAATGACGTTCCCGAGAATCCTCACTTTAAATATTCCTAGTGAACATTCGGTGACGTGTTAAGTTTACCATCTTCCTCCTCCTCCTCCTCCTCTTCCCTCTCTTCCTCTTCCTTCTTTTTTCTTCTTCTTCTTCTTCTTCTTCTTCTTCTTCTTCTTCTTCTTTCTTTCTTTTTCTATTTCCTCTTCGTTTTCTTCTTCTTCTTTTTCTTTATTTTCTTCATCTTAGCCTCCTTCATCTCCTCCTCCTCCTCCTCGTCCCCCTTCTCCGGATGTGTGCGTCGGGCAATACATTTCCTACAGGATATTAAAGATTCTGGTCTTTCCTAACCTTGTCTTTCTTATTGTCTCCATCACTGCATCTTGACCCTCCTCCTCCTCCTCCTCCTCCTCTCCCTCCTTCTTCTCTACCCTTTTCTCCCCCTTTTCCCTCTACATATTCCTACCCTCTGTCTTTCTCCATTTCAAATCCCCCTCATCTCCTTCCCCTCCTCTTTCTGCACCTTTTTCTCCCACTCTTTCTTCTCCATTTTCTTACATTTTATCTTTCTTCTCTTCAAAAAACCCACATATCGTCCTCCTTCACCTCCTCCTCCTTCTACCGGCCCAATGCATGCCTTCAGCGCCTCCTAACTCCACGCCTCATTTATCCTCTCATTACCGCCGCCACGCGTCTCTTATCGTGTCCTGGAGGCGGAGCAAGCAGTGGAGGCGCCTGATAGACTCCGCGCCGCACTGTTTATCTCGGCCAATTTCCTCCCGGGGTGCAGATTCTTGATTTCATACAATTTCCTTGATCGGTTTACTTTTCTGGTTCAAGACTACTAATCACAGCCTCAAGATTATTTCCATTTAGTTCTGATTTTTTTTCTTCTTATTCAGTTGAAGTTTATTATGGGAACCTTCATGGTATATAGGTTTTATTCTGTACTGATTGGAAGCTTGCTGATAAAGATGGTATTATAGTTAGAGTCTGAGAAGCAAATCAGTGGTGAACATACGCAATTTCCATGCAGTCAATAGATCAAATGAGTAACAAGTGATATATGTGACAGTTCTTTTATTACGCAACAATGACAGCCAATCAAAACTTTTCGACATATCTAAACAAATTCAGAGCATTTCTTCACCCATCACCATCTCCTATTCACAAAGTTTCCGACCCCGACACACCTTTCTGATAATCGAGTCATCATTACACACCTTCACAGCAATTTATCACACATCGCCAATCCTATCAACATCCTATCACCACACATTCTAGACCCAGCTCACCCTTCTGATCACTTAATACAACCTTCATCGCTCATCTGCAGGTGCCGGAGGGGAGCTTGACGAAACACCTGACGGGCCACAAAGCCGTGATTAAGGTGACGCGGCATTCACGTCCCCAAACTCTCATTGCGAAACAAACCATTTTCTCAGGTGAGCGAACCGTTCACCTGAGAAAGTGGTTTGTTTCTCACCTACGTGTGTGTGTGTGTGTGTGTGTGTG
Organism: Eriocheir sinensis; assembly: GCF_024679095.1. Lineage (NCBI taxonomy): Eukaryota > Metazoa > Arthropoda > Malacostraca > Decapoda > Varunidae > Eriocheir > Eriocheir sinensis. The sequence goes on along the minus strand of NW_026111786.1, from coordinate 110,665 downwards.
TGTGTGTGTGTGTGTGTGTGTGTGTGTGTGTGTGTGTGTGTGTATCTATTTTCGTCTGTTTGTTTTGGTCTCAGTCTTTCCTCTTTTGTCTTTGATCTATGTTTCATCAATTCTGTTTCTTTATTTCTTTGTAGGAGTTTCGTCTCTGTCTATCTCTTTCTCTGTCATTCACTATACCAGTGCTGTCCAAACTTTTTCGCCTATTGTACCCTTTATTACATTCTCCCACTGTTACGAACCCCCTATGGCTGACTAAAGTCAATTATATATATCATATTTGCATTACATTATATTTACGTACACGTACAAAACGCGTCCTTCCTAGGTAACCAACCGTCCCTCCCTCTCTCTTTTCCTTCATAGAACATGGGAAGTTTCTGCTGTGTGTGTGTGTGTGTGTGTGTGTGTTCATCGTCTTTTCACGTACCCCTTTGATCTATGCTGCGTACCCCGAGGGGTACGCGGACCCCAGTTTGGACAACACTGCACTATACCATCGTCTCTCTCTCTCTCCCTCTCCCTCTCTCTCTCTCAATTACTGGCAGCATCATTATTTTTTCTCTTTTCCTTTGACATTCACAATTTCCTTTTTGTGTAACGCTCAAAATGTCAAACGCGACTCTACATTTTTTCGGACAAACAAAAAAAGTATATAGTCAGGAGGGCCATGGGTGTAAAAGACAAGTGAAAAATGAGAACAAACAAGCAAGTATAAAATTAATTCAACCCGATTCAGGCAAAAGGCTAGAGTTTGAGAGAGAGAGAGAGAGAGAGAGAGAGAGAGAGAGAGAGAGAGAGAGAGAGAGAGAGAGAGAGAGAGAGAGAGAGAGAGAGAGAGACAGAAACCTTGTCCTCCACTTCTACTCCTCCTATTCTTCGCCCTTCTCGTAGACACCTACTTTATACGCAAATCTGAGGTGGATATTAATTAAAGATTCGTCAGTTTTAAACACTGAGAAAGAACTACCAGGAAATCAAGGTGAGGGCCGTGAGACGAACTGAAGGTGGGAGGAAGGTGGGATGGCGTAAGCAAAGAGGAAGTACTTAAATGAGATGAATGAACCAAGAACACGCCAGAAAAGAGAAAATATGAAAGAAGGAAAAGGAAAGGAGGACGGGAAGACGAAAGGAGTTGGAAAGGAATGAGGTAAGTATGTAAGGAAGAAAAGGAAGATAGAAAGGAAAGAATATCGATAGGAAATAAAAAAGTAGGAAAGGATAGAAGGAAGGAAAGAAGCAAGGAAGAAAGTAAGGAAGAGAAGAAACAAGGAAATAAGGAAGCAAAGAAAGAAGTGAGAAAGGAAGGAAGGAAAAAAGAAAAGAAGCAAGGAAGTAAGGAAGGAAAGAAGGAAGGAAAGAAGGAAGTGGAGGGAGAAAGGAAGGATAGAAAGGAGAGTAGGGGAAGGGATGAAGGTGAGAAAAGAGCAGAGAAAAAGATAAGAAGTGTGGCGGACAGTAAAGAAGAAAAAGACATAAAATGAGGAACAGAAAAAAATAAAAAATATAAGATTGAAAGCACACAAAAAAAATAGACATAGAAAACAGGAAAGACGATATAAATAAAACCGGGGAAAAAATATTAACAAAGAAAAAATAGGAAAATGAGGAATAGAAAATATGAAGAAATACGAGATAGAAAGAGAACAAATCAAATAAAAACAACAGATATAGAAAACACGAAAGACGATATAGCAGGTAAAACCGGGGAAAAAAATATTAACGAAAACTAAACTAATGCATAAACAGGTTAACGAATAAACGCATGAAGGAAAAAAATGCATTAACAGTTCACACGGATGCTTTTGTTCACTGCCCTTATAAAAAAAATAAAAACTATACACAGACTTTTCTTACATAGAACATAAAAAAATAAAATAAAAACACGAAATGCATAAGAAAGAAACATAGCAAACTCACATATATAAAACAAAGAAAATAACACGTGCCGCAATAACTACCTGCAGCAAAAGAAAAAAAGAAAAACGTAAATATTAGTCATCGTAAAAATAATTGTACTGAAGTGGTGTTGCATAATCACACCTTTTAGAACGAGTGTAATGCTCTCTCTCTCTCTCTGTCTGTCTGTCTGTTTGTCTGTCTGTCTGTCTGTTCTGTCTATCTGTTTGTTTGCTTGTTTGTTTGTCTGTCTGTCGGTCGGGCGGTCAGTCAGTTGGTCAGTCGCTCGTTCTCTCTCTCTCTCTCTCTCTCTCTCTCTCTCTCTCTCTCTCTCTCTCTCTCTCTCTCTCTCTCTCTCTCTCTCTCTCTTAATATTACCTCAACTTAATATTACCTAGAGTAGAAATGCACAGTTTTAGAGCTATCTCATTAATGTAAAATCACTTAGGTTTAAGAACAGGTTACATAGTCTGGACCGTGGGGTCTGTGTGGTCTGATTTTGTGTAAATCTCTCTCTCTCTCTCTCTCTCTCTCTCTCTCTCTCTCTCTCTCTCTCTCTCTCTCTCTCTAAGTGGTGTTGTGTTCGTTCCTTCCTTCAAGTTATCGAGGTTGACTTCATATTTAACCCTAATTGTTCGTCTATTCATTCCCTTTCAGCTTATGGCCAATATTTTCCTGAGGTGAGCAATTGGCGTTACGCTGATGCCTAATTTAGCGCCAAATGACCAATTAAGGCTCAGCGTCGTGATGAAAGAGAATGAACCATGAGAGATAATCTATGCGTGTCCTTCCCTCTCTCTCCCTCCACCCCTCCCTCCCTTCCTCCTTCTTTCGTGCCCTCTTATTATCTTTCGTTCTCTTTTGCTTTTCTTGCCAAATTTTCTTTTCTTCTTTTTCTTTCATTATTTATTTCATTTTCTTTTTTTTTCCTCTTTCACTTGCTCTTTTATCTTCCTTCATTTTATCTGTTTCCTTTGTTTCATTGATTATCTGGAACTTTGTCTACGTTTGTTTAATAATTTTTTTCATTATTTATATATATTTTTTCTTCTTTGTTTTCTTCCATCCTTCCTTCTTCCCTTCCTTCCATAATTACTTACTTCACTCCTTCCTTCCTTCCTTCCTTCCTTCTTTCCTTCGATACCTGCTAAGTCCATCGCCTCCAATTATTTTCTCCCTCCTTCCAAAGCTGACCTACTAATTACCTTCATTCCTTCCCCTATTCTGTTCATATTATCTCGCCTGCCGTCTCTATTGTGCTCCTTACATCTCATATATATTCGGTATCATCCATCTTCTCTTATTAATTTCTTTACTTTCCATTCCTTTGCGTGTTACTCTTACAATAAACGCTTTAACTCTCCTGTCATTTTTTACACTCCCTTATAGTGTCCTAAGGCAATCTCAAGTTCTATCCAATTCACCTTGTCTTCCTAATTATACTCCCTTCATCATCCATACATTATATCCCTGCTGCTGCCGTCTCTTACACAACAGTCTTGGAAAAAAACAGAAGCCATTTAATATCTTGGAAAATATGGAGGTGTCAAAAACGTCCGATCATCAAATAAGGATGTCTTTCTTGACTTTCAGCTTTACAACAACAACAACAACAACAACAACAACAACAACAACAACAACAACAACAACAACTTTTACTACTACTACTACACTACCACAACTACAACTACTACTACCACTACTATTACTACTACTACAGCTACTACAACAACTTCTACAAAACTAAGTAAACAACACAATCAAAGCAATCAAGAAAGACCCAACATATTCCCTCAATGCTTCTTCTCCTCCCCCTCTTCTTTCACTTCCTCCTCCTCTTCCTCTTCCTCCTCTTTCTCGCGCTGCAGATGACAAGTTCCCGTAATTATTCCAAACAGCACGAGGTGGAACCTTCTCTGACACCTCATAATTAGACACACACACACACACACACACACACACACACACACACACACACACACACACGGCCTTCCTAATGGTGCTTCTTATGAGTTTTTAGAGACGTCATTATGTGTGTGTCTCTGAGTGTGTGTGTGTGTGTGTGTGTGTGTGTGTACATAACTGGTGTATCGTGTTAACTGTTCGTTCTCACATCGTGAATTTGTATAATGAATAGATCACTCTTGGCTGAGGAATCCGATCTTATCCCTCCCACACGCGCATACATAACGCACTCTCTCTCTCTCTCTCTCTCTCTCTCTCTCTCTCTCTCTCTCTCTCTCTCTCTCTCTCTCTCTCTCTCTCTCTCTCTCTCTCTCTCTCTCTCTCTCTCTCTCTCTCTCTCTCTCTCTCTCTCTCTCTCTCTCTCTCAAATCAGAAACACACGAAAATTCACCCAACAAACACACGCAAACAAATACAAACAAACAAACAAACATACCAAATACATAATACCAGCCCCCTCCACCTCCTCCTCCTTCCCCTCCTCCATATCCTCTTCCTCCTCCTCCTACTCCTCCTCCTCCTATCTGTACATTCTATCCGCTTTACCTTCCCTTCCCCTAATAACCGCTACTTCTCACCTGCGTTTTGGAGGCCCGCGTGTGTGTGTGTGTGTGTGTGTGTGTGTGTGTGTGTGTGTGTGTGTGTGTGTGTGTGTGTGTGTGTGTGTGTGTGTGTGTGTGTCCGCTGTCCTAATTACCACCTGTTAACTGTCCCCGCCCGACCTGTAACGAGCAAACAAAACTACATCATTTTCCGCACACACGTATTACGTTCTTACCTTGTGTTAATATCCTTCCCTTTGTTATGTTTTTTTTTAGACGCGTATGATTTTTTCTTTATTTCCTTTTTTATCGCATTTTTTATTATTATTTTTTTTTCTTTATCGTATTTTCTTCCCTTACAGCTTTTTATGCCCGTTTTCCCCTCGCCTTTATTTTTACATCAAGTTTTTATTTATATTTTTCCTTTCTTTTCCGCTCTTCTGTCCTCATCAATCTTCCATGTGTCAGCTTTTTCTCCCCTTCTTCCTGGTCTCGTGTTGCTTATTGTCGACTGTCATCACGCAACCTGCTCTCGCCTCACCTCAATTACCTGTCCTTGCTACACCTTTTTACCTGTCCTTGCTACACCTTTTACCTGTCCTGGCCTCACCTTCTTTCACCTGTCTTCGTCTCACCTCAATTACCTGTCCTCGCCTCACCTTCTTTCAAATGTTATCTCCTTGTTTTGTTTCACCTGTCTTTGTCTTGCCTCAATTACCTGTCTCCGCTTCACCTTTTTTCACCTGTACTCGCCTCACTCATTCCAGTGTCATTTGCCTCGTTGCCTGCTTCCACTCACCTATGCATTGCTTTCCTAGTGGTGTTAGTAGTGTGTCTCTTTTTTTTCTATTTGCTTTCCTTTGCGTGTATCGTCCCACACTCACACACACACACACACACACACACACACACACACACACACACTCTCTCTCTCTCTCTCTCTCTCTCACACACACACATCCGTCTGGCGTCAAGGTCAGCCCCCATCGATCTTCGCGGTCCTCATACTGTAACTAAAACGCACCTGATACCTCACCTGCCCCCCCCACAGGTACACGTCCAGCGGTGGAGATGTACGTCCACAGCTTGTTCTTCCTCTTTGCCAATAAGAAGCACACTCTATTCGTAACTATAAAAAAACAGACAACACCTCCATTATATTCTATCTCTCCATGAACTGTTCAGCTCAACACTATAATCAAGAAGCCTCCACAGTAAACTAATTCATTTGTGAAAGACCTACGATTCTCTAAAACGATTTTGGTGCTCTAAGTTTTCAATTAAACATTAATTATTATCCTAGTGCTAAACGTCACATTCTTCCACACTTTCCTATCACAAAAAAGACAGTTTCCCGGATATATAACGAACCATTTCGTCACAGCTTCAACACACCCTTTAAGAGACTTATTATTTCCACCCAAATTGGATATTGTTAACGTAATGAGGTTTTCGGTGTGTTAAAGAATTTAATTAGTGTTTCCTTAATGAGTTTTAAACACGTTGTCAGACCGTCCTGGTCACAGTTTTTGCCAGAAATTGTTAAGTGAAAAACCAGCAAACACATTTAAGGAAATAGCAATACAACGCACGTGTATCACATTCATAAGAGTGAGAGGATATAAAAATGCTCACGTGAACAAAAGAAAGACAGAAAAGTGTTGACCATTATATAAAAGCGTTCATCGTTAACAATGGGTAATAGCATCAGTTACCTCTGACGAAAAAGGCAAAAGCTTCTGATTGTATTACACCCACCACTGCTAAAAACGAGAACCTTGGCGCAGTCAGGACGAAAAGCCAAGCATTCATAAAAAAGAGTGAGTGCCACAACGAGAAACCCATGAAAAATATATTTAAAAAATGTTAAAAAGTATAAACATAAATATATAGAAAAAAATATATATGCTGACGCAGAAAGAATAACACGACTAAAAACGGCAATAATAAAACATCACGCGTAAACATACAGCAGACCAAACACATCACACGGACGCATCCCATCGTCCTCACATACAAGGACAAGAACATAAATTAAATCAGAATTCGTAGGACAAACACAGGCGACGGGAAGGTCATAGCGGTGACACAAAGAACGCAGTGACCTTAATAATATGAGTAGTTACGCATAAAATACTGTCTTCATAATGAGGCCGCGGCGGCACACAACAAGCTAGAAATATGGTGGTGGCCGAGTTTTAATCAGCGGAAGAGTCAACTACATTTTTTTTTAATTGAAGCGTCCATTATAAAATTACCTGTCCGCTTCATTCCCGGCACGTGGGTCAGCCTCCTCCTCCTCCTCCTCCTCCTCCTCCTCCTCTTCCTCCTCCTGTGAGCCGCCGCAGAGGCCACAGAAGGGCGGGAAGGAAGGACAAATTTTCACTCTAGCGCTTTGTGTGTGTGTGTGTGTGTGTGTGTGTGTGTGTGTGTGTGTGTGTGTGTGTGTGTGTGTGTGTGTGTGTGTGTGTGTGTGTGTGTGTGTGTGTGTGTGTGTGTGTGTGTGTGTGCACGTGTGTGTGTATGTGTGTGTGTGTGTGTGTGTGTGTGTGTGTGTGTGTGTGTGTGTGTGTGTGTGTGTGTGTGCACGTGTGTGTGTATGTGTGTGTGTGTGTGCACGTGTGTGTGTGTAATGAACTAAGCTATTATATTTCCAGTAAGTTTTAGGTATATTTTATGATGGATGACAAGTTTAGCACAGCAACAAACGTATATTTTCTCAATACTTTACGATCCCTGTAGTCTTGATTGTAATATATATTAACAAACATGTGCGTATATGAGTATTCTACTAAAACATGGGAAGCAGAGACATAGGTAAGCCACTTTAATAACAGATGGGTTCGTACATGTGATTACTACGAAACTAAGCTGTACGAAAATGCAGTTGGGTGGTAAAACTCTACGGTATCGAGTAACCACATTTAATTTACTGAGCTTCGTTATGGCCATTCAGAAGGACGTGTTTTCATTTGTGTTTATGTTGTTCATTTTGTTAGTTGGTTCGCAGGATGGATAAATCATTAGTTTATTAAGGGGATTTCAGGAAAATATAAAACAAATTACAATGCAAGGAGGTTAGCGATCAAACGAACATAACTGTTTCATTGTATAACTAAAAATCCATCAAAGTCTGAGTGAAAACCGAACACTGAGGCGTGCATCTGAAAACAAATATTAATTTCGTGCTTTGAGCCGCCTGAGTTGCGTGCTGTGTCGTTTATTTTTTTATGTGACCAGTAGCAAACCATGGCCGGCAGGCAGAATACATATGCGTGGTTACATGCGTTTGCTTGTTTATTAAGCCACATGCGGAATTCCCGCAAATCATTTACCGGATTTAGCGAGGAAACGATATAATCTGATTCAGCCACGCTGCTTCAGCCAGCAATAAAATTATCTAGTCAATACTCACTTCATGTACGTGTGTGTGGGGGTGGGGAGAGAGAGAGAGAGAGAGAGAGAGAGAGAGCGCATGTATAGGCGCTCCTCTATATCATTTCATCACATTCCTCTTCCCCCTCCCCCCCTTCCCCTTTACAGCGCCCTCCTGTCTCTCCCTTCCCCACCTCGTCTTTTCATTCCCCCCACCTTCCTCATACATCCCTGCTGCCTTCACACTACACCGTCCACTTCCTCCCATCATTCACGTTCATACCTCATTCACCTTTCCCTCGTTTCCTCCCTTACCAACACCCTCCCCGTCCTACCTGGTCTGCGCTCCCAATTAGCAGGTAGGGTAGCTGAGGCCTCGTTGATTAGACCTCTTTCGTTATGCGCCATCAAGGGCCAACGCAGTGTGCCCACACACCTACCTTACGTGATTCCGCTACCTGTCGGCTCACCTCCCCGCTTAACTACATACCTGGCTCACACAACTCACCCCTTGACACCTGCTGACCTTGACTTCAACACATGTCTACCTCCCACAATGCCTTCCTAAACCTGGCTGTCTCTTTCCTAACATCTACACGTCGCTGCCTGATATAGCTACCCATTTGGCAGCTTGTAAAACCATTCATATCTCTACCTCTCCATTACTAACGCCAATTATAGTTCGACAAACTAATCCGTAACCCAATCTATACTGCCAATACCTCCAAAATAACTTTCTCACTCATTCTTACACTCCAACGACTCTGTCTATTCTCTCTTCCCAACTACACACACGACACAACAGGATCCCTCTTACCTCTAAACTTATATACATATCATTAACATCATCGCTCCACAAGACACTAAAATACCATATGGCTTCAAATCATATATAATAAACGGCTAATTTATATGTAGATACGTTAGTTGGCGTTTGAATGCAATTGGTAATGGGAGACTAGTGAAAACCAAAGACCAAAAGAAATACAGAATCATGCATGATTAGTTTAGTCGAGGGGTTGAGCTGAGGACGGGGAGAACAGCCACCGCGAGCACTCCCCTCAGATTGGACTTAAGCCGACGTCTCTAAATCTCCTCTACGGCCATCAACGGGAACGATATTTACATGCATACTCTCTAGCCGTAATATATTCATCTATACGGAAACCATTTATTAATCCGCTACTCTCCACATCAACCTGCTTGGTGATTCTCTTTCCCCTTCCTCTCCATAACTCACTCTTGTTTCATCTCCCTCGCCTGCACTCACACGCCGCAGCCGATCAGCAGCAAACCCTTTTTGTGCCTCGACTCGATTTCGTAATAAGTAATATTCCTTTTACATTATGCTCCTACAACTGTTAATTCTCCTTTCGTTTCCCTATACTCCTCCTCCCCCTTTTTTTCATTTTCTTCTTCCTCTGAATCATCCTTTCTTTCATTTTCTGTACCTTCTCAACTTCTCCATCTGCTCCCTATTGATATTTCTTTACCCTTTGAAGCAAGCCACTCATGGACTTTAAACCTTCACGGAAACACGAATACACACACACACACACACACACACACACACACACACACACAGCATCCCACACACCCATACAGCTTCACCAAGAGACTGAGAGAATGAGTGTATAAGCGTGCCGCTCTGAAGAACCTGCCAGCAACAATCTGCTCAGGTGGGAAGAGCAAGGCTTCCCTCCCTGCGCCTCTCCTCCCTCGGCCCGCTAATTTGATTGTATTGTCTCGCATATTGGCAATTTAGCTTTTTTATCAAGCGAGAGAGAGAGAGAGAGAGAGAGAGAGAGTCGGCATTGATTAAGGAGAAATCATGCAACTTGAGGCAATATATTTCAGTCAACGTTTTCAATTGCATTTTGCTTTAACTCGCCATGAAATATTGGACACAGAAAGGTTATTAGTCTCTCTCTCTCTCTCTCTCTCTCTCTCTCTCTCTCTCTCTCTCTCTCTCTCTCTCTCTCTCTCTCTCTCTCTCTCTCTGATCAGGACGCTAGTATTCTCCAAGGTGAACTCAACAGATTATATGACTGGGCGGATAAATGGCAGATGGAGTTCAATGTAGGGAAGTGCAGTATTCTGAGTGTAGGTAGGAACAACCCCTCACATAACTATTGCTTAAATGACACTCTCATAAGTAGGTCTGGGTGCGAGAGGGATTTAGGGGTCTTAGTGAGCTCTGATCTCCGTCCAAGGGCACAATGCATTCAAGCTAGAAATCGAGCTAATAGGGTACTGGGATTTATTTCAAGGAGCGTAAGCAACAGAAGCCCCGAAGTCTTCCTCAAACTAGATTTAGCATTAGTTAGACCTCATCTTGACTATGCGGTTCAGTTCTGGTCACCCTACTATAGAATGGATATCAAAATGTTAGAATCGGTGCAGAGGAGGATGACTAAGATGATTCAGGGGTTGAGAAACTTGCCATACGAGGAAAGACTCAAACAGTTAAACTTGCATTCTCTAGAAAGGCGAAGGGTGCGTGGAGACATGATCGAGGTTTATAAATGGATGAAGGGCTTTAATAAGGGAGACATTCATACGGTTTTGTTGGTAAGAGAACCGGGTAGGACACGAAGTAACGGGTTTAAACTGGATAAATTCAGATTCAACAGGGACATAGGCAAAAATTGGTTTACTAACAGGGTGGTGGATGAGTGGAATAGGCTTAGCAGTCATGTGGTGAGTGCCAATACAATTGTCACATTCAAAAATAGACTAGATAAATTCATGGACAGCGATATTAGGTGGGGTTAGATACACGGGAGCTTAGGGTCAAAGGAGCTGCCTCGTACAGGCCTGCCGGCCTCTTGCAGACTCCTGCGTTCTTATGTTCTTATGTTCTCTCTCTCTCTCTCTCTCTCTCTCTCTCTCTCTCTCTCTCTCTCTCTCTCTCTCTCTCTCTCTCTCTCTCTCTCTCTCTCTCTCTCTCTCTCTCTCTCTCTCTCTCTCTCTCTCTCTCTCTCGTATTCCTCGCACTAAAAGGCCATATTAATAACCAACAAAAGGCTCTTACACCTGCACAATGAATGGGACTCAGGTGTGTGTGGGAAATGAAGGATGACAGTTAAAGTAGGAGGAGGAGGAGGGCGAGGGAGAAGCGGGAGGGAGCGGAAGGCAAAGTAAAAGAACTAGGCGACGAATAACTTACGTTGGATAACTAATGGAGGAAGTTAGGGAAAGTGGCTGAAGGGAAAGGCTTGTTGGGGAAGGAGCTCAGTGGAAAATGGAATATAGTTTAGACATTAATTTAAAAGCGCTAAATTATTCAGAGGAAGAGGTAGAAAAGGAGACGATTAACGTAAGCGGAAATTACTAATGGAAGAACTTAAGTAACGAATCTAAAGGGAAAGGATTTCTGAGGAAGCAGAAAAAGATACAAAATAGAATAATTGTGGTTTATACTTAATGCAAAATAACTAACAGGAACTGGAAAACGAGAAGAGTAACTGGAGGAGGAGGATTAATGAAGGAGGCGGCTGAAGGGAAAGTCGTGTTGAGGAAACTTACCAAAGCACGCTAAAATATGGCTTAATTTAGGAGGAAAAATGTTAATACTAGAATGAAGGAGGAAAACAGGAGCCAGGAACTTAGTGGAGGTGAATAAGGAGTAAGTGTGGTTAAGGAAAACCGACATAGTTATGATTTATATGAAAATAACAGGAAGAAAGCATGAACGTAAACGAACAAACAGTCGGATGAAAAAAAATGGAATATCGAAAGGTAAAGGGAAGTAAAGACACCGAGTTAGGAATAAAGTGAACAGTCTATGCCCCGATTTTTATGTGAGAAGGGAAGAGACAATCTTAAAGAAGAAAAGAAGGTTCTCATAAAATAGGGATAAACGGAAGCAAAAACTAAATAGGTGTAATAGAAGACGTAAACATATAGAGTACGATAATAAGGTGGTGTAAGAAATGGGAAAAAAAGATGAATACGTTAAGTGGGGTAAGTCATCGAACAAAGAATGGAAAGAATAGGTAGGTAGGTTAAGGAAAAAAGTGCAAGAACATGTTTCATTAGAAGAGGATTTGGTCTCTGGGGGAAAAGAAAACCTTCCCCTTCCACCTTCTTCAAAAGTATAAGAGTTAATGTTAATCCTACACGAGATATTTGTGGGAACTCGGGGAAGGAAAAAGACGGTAAAAAAAAAAATAGCAAAACGAAAGCTGGCATTGTTCTGTTGCTGCCTTTGAAGAGGGTTTGCGTGACAGTGCTCTCAACAATGGCTTTTCCTTCCGCCTGAGAAAAGGGTAAGCTAAAGAAAATAAAAGGAAAGAAAGAAAACGGATTAACTTACATCTTCCACTTCCCCCCTTCCCCCTCTTCCCCCTCTCCCGGGAAACTGACCGTGAAAGAAACAGAGATTAGACTAATGTTTCCTCTTTACCTTCAGCACAAAAATAAGGGTACGGAAAAAAACGAGTGACAACGAGAACGGAATTACTTATACTATTCCCTTCCTTTTTCTCGTTTCCCTTCTTCTTCCTACTGAAAGAAATCACTACGGAATCGGAAAGTAGAGTAATGGCTGCCCTTCATCAAACTATATCGAGGGTCCGAAAAGGAGAAAGAGAAGGAGAGCGGAGTACCATCGTTTTTACCCATCTCCCGTCGTCCTCCGCTTCCCACCGCAAACAACCGAACCGTGAAAACAAAAACAGAGAGTAGACTAATGTTTGGCAGTCTTTCAAGCTAAAATGAGGGTACGAAAAAGAGATAGAGAAGGAGGACGGGATACTATACCTTTTCTTTCTCTCTCACCCTCTTCCGCTTCCTACCGCTAACACTCGAACCGTGAAAAGAAAAACAGAAAGCAGACTAATGTTTACCAATGCTTCAAGCTAAAAGGAGGGTACGAAAAATAGATTAAGAAGGAGGGAGGGATGCCATATCTGACCTTACTCTCTCTCGCTTTCTTCCGCTTTCTAACGCTAACAGTCTAACCGTGAAAACAAAAACAGAAAGCAGAATAATGTTTACCAATGCTTCAAGCTAAAAGGAGGGTACGAAAAATAGATTAATAAGGAGGGAGGGATGCCATACCTGACCTTACTCTCTCTCGCTTTCTTCCGCTTTCTAACGCTAACAATCTAACCGTGAAAACAAAAACAGAAAGCAGACTCATGTTTACCAATGCCTTAAACTAAAAGGAGGGTACGAAAACGAGATAGAGAAGGAGAACGGGTTACCATAGCTTTTCTTACTCTCTTTCTCTCCCTCTTCCCGTTCCTACCGCAAATAATCTAAACATGAAAACAAAAACAGAGGAGACTGATGTTTGCCAATTCTTCAAGGTAAAGGAAGAGTACGAAACAGAGAAAGGGAAGGGGATGCTGGGTACCAAAGTTTATCTCATCTCCCCATCTCCCGTTCCCTCTCCGCCATACTGACAAACTAAAGGGGCTATTACACTGGGCAAATTTCCCGTGGATCTTCAGTCAAACCACGATTTCCGCTTGCGTGGTTCTCATTTGTTTCTTGTTATTGCCGCTACTGATGATGGTGAGTAATACCGTCGCCCTTCGGTGAAATCTACCGTAGCTTTGGAAGATCGTGGACACATCAGAAAACCACGGAAATATGAGAACCACGCCAGCGGAAATCGTAGTTTGACTGAAGATCCACGGAAAATTTACCCAGTGTAATAGCCCCTTAAGAACTCCATTTTATCCTATCATCGACTATTGTATTCACTTCCTTTCCTCTCTCCCTTCCCGAAAACAAAACTCAAATACAGAACGCATAAAAATAAGCCATAAAACCCCCACCACAGACCCTTTTCCAATGACCTTTCCTCTTTTTTTCACCCTGCCAATATTTTTCATTCCTTCCCTTCCTCTTCCTACCACCTTCACCTACCACTACCTTTCTCTTTGTTCCATTCCTTGTTCCCCCCAACCCTTTTGCTGCTCTCATCTCCTTTCCCTCCGTTTACCTTCCCCTGTGCTCTTCGTCTTCCAAATTTCTGCTTTCTTCTACTGATTCTCGACTTCCTCTATTCCTCCTTCCTCTTACCCTCTTTCCCTCGTTTCTTCCTTCCTTCTCTCCATCTATCTTTTACCATGTTTCTCACAGTCTCGTTCTCCTCATGATTTCTTCTTACTTGACTTTTCGATATCTCTATATACTATACCTTTCCTTCCCTCTTTCACTTTCACTCTTTCATCCTTTCTTCTCCCTACGTCCATTTCCCTGCTCCCCGCTCGCTACCTTCTTCCCTCCCTTCCAAAATCCTTTCTTCCGTGTTCCAAGCATATAATTCTTCTTTCTTTTTTTAATATTCCTTCTCTCCCTTCCTCTGTGCCACACTTTCCACGTTTCTCCCAACCTTGCTCGCTTGCTTCCTCCTTTACTATGTGCCACACTTTCCACATTTCCCCTAATCATCCTCGCTTCCTTACTCCCTTTCTTTGTGCCTCCCTTTCTGAGTCTTTCCCCTTTCTTTTATCCTTTCCTATCCATGTTTCTCCGAACTTTGCTCACTTGCTTCCTTCCTTACCACGTTCCCTCTAACCTTTATCTCCCTTCCTCCCTCTCTTTGTGCTCTCCTTTCCACGCTTATCCTAACACAGATCGCCTGTTTCTCCTTCCTGTTCCATCTCCCTTCCTCCCTCCCTTTGTGCTCTCCTTTCCACGTTTATCCTAACACAGATCGCCTGTTTCTCCTTCCTGTTCCATCTCCCTTCCTCCCTCCCTTTCCATTTACCTTCCTCCCTCCCTTTACCTCTCCCTCCCTCCTTCCCTCCGCTATTAGCAGAGGACCATCAGGGATTCAAAAGCTGTTTGCGGTGCTTATCCTTTTGAGCGAATGAGAGGAGTAGGATTTAGACCAGTCCCCCTCCCATTCTCTCTCTCTCTCTCTCTCTCTCTCTCTCTCTCTCTCTCTCTCTCTCTCTCTCTCTCTCTCTCTCTCTCTCTCTCTCTCTCTCTCTCTCTCTCTCTCTCTCTCTCTCTCTCTCTCTCTCTCTCTCTCTCTCTCTCTCTCTCTTTATTTATTTTTTTCTTATTTACACAGACACTTGGTTACATCAGGGCCTAGTACCTATAACATTACATTATATGGCGGCACTAGTTTCTAGGCTAAAGGGAACATAGTTGGTATCCCCTATCTGAAAGCCTAACCTGTTCACAAATTTTTCAGCCACCGGTTCACAAACAGTTTATATTGTTGCCGGTGCGTGAACTGCTGAGGCAGCTGACCGGACGCAAGGAGACGGTTCCATCTCTCTCTCTCTCTCTCTCTCTCTCTCTCTCTCTCTCTCTCTCTCTCTCTCTCTCTCTCTCTCTCTCTCTCTCTCTCTCTCTCTCTCTCTCTCTCTCTCTCTCTCTCTCTCTCTCTCTCTCTCTCTCTCTCTCTCTCTCTCTCTCTCTCTCTCTCTCTCTCTCTCTCTCTCTAAAGCCTCCATTCTTCTGGTGGATTACTTGGTTTTATTGCTGTTTGTTGCTCGTTTTTCCATTTCTTTTTTTTGTATTTTTTTTGTATTTTTTTTTTTGACTAATGTTTTCTCCGATGTGTGTGTGTTTTTTATCTCTTCGTAATTGTTTCTCTTCGTTTATTGTTCTCTCTCTCTCTCTCTCTCTCTCTCTCTCTCTCTCTCTCTCTCTCTCTCTCTCTCTCTCTCTCTCTCTCTCTCTCTCTCTCTCTCTCTCTCTCTCTCTCTCTCTCTCTCTCTCTCTCTCTCACCAGTGGAACACACACACACACACACACACACACACACACACACACTTCCCTACCACGTGGAAGTTTTACGTTTCTTTCATCTCGCCTACTCCACACAAAATCACAATTCAATTAATTTTGTTCCGCCGAGTCTAGACGCCGAGGGGAAAATTGTGAAAGAAAAAATAAATCTGCGCGACAAATTTATTCACATTCAGAGCGGAACGAAAATATTTTTATCCATTTTTTCAATATTTTTTTACATTTTTTCGCTGGTGTTTTTTTTTTATTCGTGGATTTACTGTATTTTTTTATTACCGTTGAATGAATTATGTTATCAAGAAAGGAAGAAAAGTATGCCGAGGGGATTACTTAGATGGCAGGGGAAAATTTTAATACAGAGAGAGAGAGAAGAATCTTAACTTTGCGTGCAAGTGCTGTGTGTGTGTGTGTGTGTGTGTGTGTGTGTGTGTGTGTGTGTGTGTGTGTGTGTGTGTGAGTAGTGATGATTATGTTAATAAGAGCAACAGCAAAAATAACAACAACAACAACAACAACAACGCCACACACACACACACACACACACACACACACACACACACACACACACACGCACGCACACACACACAACACTGCAGCTACACCCGAGCGAATAAATAATCCCTCAAATGAGATCAAGTACATAATTTATTTCGCCATCACCAACAACAAAGGTAGGGACAAACAGTTTTTACTCCGGCCAACTGTTTCATTTTTTTCCGGGCCACACACATGCACGGACGGAACTATTTATGTGTCATATATTCAAGTAGTAATATGGCAGAGGAAAAAAAAGAGTAAATAATTTCAACAGATGTATCACCGTGCATTTCAAAACTATTAGGTGTATGTATGGATGAATATATTAAACGATTCATTATGGTTGCATGTATGCATGATTGTTTTTGTGTATAAGTATATATGTATGAAGGGAAGAAAGGAGGACTGAGTGGAGGGATACAAATAAAGACGGAATACGTATGGATGGATGGATGGATGGATATAGATAGGTAGGTAGGTAGGTAGCTAGGTAGGTTGGTAAGTAGTCAATGTATGGATATAAATGTGTGAGACGATTGACGTGAACCGAACCTTCGCAGAGATCTCGAAAAGTTTCCCAATATCCTCCCAGCCGCCCTCTTCCTTTCCCTCTGACCGCGAGGATGAGGAATCGAAGAAGATATCGCCCGCGGCAAGTTTTCTTCCGCTCGAACATCGGTATAAATGGCTTAGTCCTTCCCTTCATTCCCCCCTCCCTCCCTCCGTCCATTTATCATCTTACCTGCTTTATCTCCGTTCCTCCCTCAGTTCTTACTCCTATCAACCCATCCCTTCATTATCCCTTTATATCCCTACCTCCCTCCCTGCCAACCTCTCTCTGTTTCTCCACTTGTCACTTTATCTGTTTTATTTCCGTTCCTGCCTCAGTTTTTACTCGTATCAACCCATCCCTTTATCACCCCGTGCGACCTCTATACTAGTTTATCTGCCGCTCTTTCTTATAGGTTTATGCCACACTCACACACTGGGTATCTTACGAACATTTAATAGTTGAATCTCTTTAACGTGTGCGGGAGTGTGTATTGCATTTTTAGAGTAGAGTTTCTCTCACTGAAGTTCACGTTATCTCCCTCACACGGCTGTTCTTTATTTCCCCGAAGGAGCGATAGAGAGGGTCGGGCTTAGCACAGTACAACGATTCTGATCTTCGGACACCTAGCGAAAGAACGAAATAGTCAGTGGTGGCGAGGAATCGTAAGAAAGAACCCGCTACTGCAACTCACCATTCAGCACCCTTAACCTTTTTTTTTTTTTTCATATTCTCTCTCTCTCTCTCTCTCTCTCTCTCTCTCTCTCTCTCTCTCTCTCTCTCTCTCTCTCTCTCTCTCTCTCTCTCTCTCTCTCTCTCTCTCTCTCACACACACACACACACACACACACACACACACACACACACACACACACACACACACCCACCCTCGAACTTTCTTTTGTTATTACATCCATTCCATTAAATTTGATCACAGTTGAGAGAGAGAGAAGGATTGACAGAGGAACACAATATAGGATAAATGGGGACAGAAATGGAGGGGGACAAAGGAACAGAGGGAGGTTATGAAGGAGAGACGGCGGAAGAATCGGAGGAAAGGAATAAGGAAAGGAGGGAGGAAGTAAAGGAGAGAGGGAAGTGGATTGGAAAGATAAGATGAAAGAAGCAAAGAAAAGAGAGGAAGGGGATAGGAAGGGCAAAATGGAGGAAGCGAAGAAGAGGGAGAGGAAGTGGATTGGAAGGATAAGATGAAAGAAGCGAAGAAAAGAGAGGAAGGGGATAGGAAGAGTAAAAGGGAGGAAGCGAAGAAGAGGGAGAGGAAGTGGATTGGAAGGATAAGATGGAGGAAGCGAAGAAGAAAGCGAAAAAGAGGATAGAAAAAACAAGATGGAGGAAGCGATGAAGCGATGTGACGATCGGATGGAGAGAGGGATGAAAGGATAAATGGAGGAAGAGAAGGAAAAAGAGACATATACGCCCCACTACTACCACCAACATCACCTAAAGCGTTCCCTAGGCAACCAATCACCACCAGCAACACCCTCAGCAAGGAGTTTAAAGACCCGAGCTGACTTCTGACCTGTCTCTGGTGGGCGGTGGAGGAACGTCATAGGCTGTGCACTTAAAGGACTGATAGGACACGAAGAGTAGAACGCAAACCCCTTCCCTATATTACTTCTCTTCCATTTCTGATACATTCTTCTCCCTTTATTTTCAAGCAGACCGTCTTTAAACATCCTATTTCGCGTTTCTTCCGCTTTTTATTCCTTCTTTCCATTTTTTTCCCTTCCTACCTTCCTACATTTCGCATCCTACACCTCCCCTTCATATCTTTTAGTATTCTTCGATTCTTCCTCCCTTCTTTTTACATCCCCGTTTGCCTTTGTCCTTCCTCCCGCTCTCTCGCTATTCCTCCGCATCCCTTCCTTCCTTCCACCATCCGTTTTTCCCTCCAGTCATTCCTCTCTTCTCTTCCCACTCTCTCTTCCAAATCGCTTTACTCTTTCCTATTCCTTCTTCCCCAATCCTTTCCTTCTTCATACCTCACATCCCTCTCACCCATTCTCACTCATTTTCCTCCTCTCCCTCTATATCTCCCGCCTCCTCCCCACCTCTCCATCCGTCCCTCGTGCAGAAGTAGCAGCAGTCTGGTGGTCCCTCAGGCAATGTCGTGGGGTCCAAACTGGTGTCCTTGAGCCGCAGCCGTGGGACTAAGGCTCAATGGGCTCTTGATTAGATCGATGACCCTTGGGAGCCCCGCCAACCCCGGATGAAGGGCAGATCGTGGTGGTGTCTGCCTATGGTGCTCTGGCGGTCATGTAGCTCACCCCCTCATCGTTAACACACGTGGCCACTATAAACCACAGGGCATAAATACATCAACGCAGTCTTGACCCTAACCCCCAACAAACATCACGCGTCATATAAATAAATGAACGTCTATCCGCCACACGCATATTCATAAATTAACACACACGCCTATCTCACACCATATCACATGCACCAATCGCTCAACGGTCCACCACACGCATATTCACAAATCATCACACTCGCCTCTCTCACACTATATCACATTCACCTATCACTCAACGGTCCCCCACACGCATATTCATAAATTATCACACTCGCCTCTCTCACACCATATCACATGCACCTATCACTCAACGGCCCCCCATACGCATATTCATAAATTACCACACAGGATTATCTCACACCACATCACACCTATCACTCAACAATCCGCCACAGGCATATACATAATTAGCAAACAAGAATGCAATATACGATTTACGTGTCACCCCTCAACACACGCTATCCCCACACATTAAACTCCATAATTAATCTACCTGTCGTAAGGTCACCGTTCATTATGCTCGTTACGCTTATCGCCAATCGCAAACTGGTCTCGTATCTTTGGTTCAGGCGACGATCATGCACCACACACCAGGCATTCTTTCACCCACGATAAATTAACCAGACACTGTACTTATCACCACTAGAGTCCACTAAACATTACCACAAAAGAAATGTCAACAGTAACCTGGCTTATCATCAAATTCTACGGCAAAACAAATAGTAACACAAAACTTCAATTCACAAAACAATAACCAAAGAAAAAAGGTAGCACAATACTACACTATTAAATAACAAAGCTCTTTAGCACTGTTTGAGACGTACATGCAAACACACAATCACATAAATAAATAAAAAAAATAAGGCTAGGGTCGAGCAACAAGCCCCATCACGAAAGTATAATGTATAAATGTAAAAAGAGGTAAAAATGTAATGGAAAAGGCGTAATGTAAAAACAAAAAATCTCCCTCCCTTTCAAACAATGACAGACCGGTTTCCTATCACACAGACACCTGCTTCTTCCTTGTCTCAGCATTTCCTGCAGCCAACTATTCCCGCCTCTGTCCAGACTAAGAGGCAAACTTTTGAACGGAGAGACAAATTGGCTGAGCATTGCAACTAGCGCCGAGTGAGTTTGGAGGGGTTGGGTGTCCATGCTGGGAGGAGGAGGGGTGTAAGTGAATTTGTGTGGGGGGTAGGTGTGGTGGGGGCCGTAAGTGTGTGTGTGTGTGTGTGTGTGTGTGTGTGTGTGTGTGTGTGTGTGTGTGTGTGAGTAAGAGTAAGTGACTTAGTAAGAAAAACAACAGACACACACACACACACACACACACACACACACACACACACACACACACACACACACACACACACACACACGCACACACACAGATCCATAGAGCACGCTATTAATGGCGTAGGAGGAGGAGGTGGAGGAGGAGGAGGTGGAGGAGGAGGAGGAAAGTCGCCATCACCAGCACCATCAGCAGTAAGAAGAGCAGCAGAAGCAGAATCCAGGCAGGGATTGATTTACGGGGCCGGAATGAAGAGGGAAGGAGAAGAATAAGTTGCAATAGTTGGTCCATTCATCAGGCAGACAGCAGGTGCTCGTCCTCGTCCCTCTCACTGTCAGGCGGGGACAAGGATGAGAAGGATCTGAAGGTGTGGAATTGAGACGTGTGTGTGTGGGGGTGGGGGGGGTGGGGGGGTGTTATGGGGGAGTGGTGACAATGTATTTCTGGTGATGATAATGGTACAGGTAATAATGATGATGGATAGGTTGTTGTGTGTGCTCATTTTAGGAGAGGACGAAGATAAAGGAGGGTAGCGGAGACGTGTAGATAGGGGGCCGTAGAGAGAGGGAGCGAGAGAGAATGACTGTGGAGCAGGTGAGGATGATAAGACGATGATGATGGATGTGATCTATGCCTTCAATTTCCACCTAGATCAACGATAAAGATAATGAAGTGTAGTTAAGGAGTGAATGCGTGGTGCAGATGATGGTGATAAAGGAGATGGTGGTTGATATAGTGTTCTCGTTGTTCAGTTCCAACCACTTAATTCCGTCTGTTCCTTCATGAAATCGTGCACTTAAAAAAAATATTCTCTTTACATTTTACCCAAACTCGCTGTTCTTTTATTCACAGGAGGTTATTGTGGGGTGGCCGTCCATTGTTGTTTGTTTGTTGTTTGCCAGTAGGTTGAGTCTAGTGAAAAGGGACTGAACGGGTTGAGTGCGGCGGGTAATAAAAGTTTTCAGAGAATACAGCGATACGGCGAATTATTCTCCCACTTGCCACTTACTTCTTTACTCCACCTCTCACGCATCCCCTCTTCACCTCACTTCCTCCTTCCTCTCATCCACTGTGCTGTTCATTCTATCCTTCAGTTCTCCATATTCCCCTTTACTTTTGTTACACCAATTCTTGCTCCCACTTACACCTTCCTTCCTTCCTTCCACCACCTCTCATATATTCCCTCTTCATCTCCCTTCTTCTTCCCTCTCATCCACTCTGCTGTTCATTTTATCCTTCAGTTTTCCATATTCCCCTTTATTTCTCTTACACTAATTCTTGCTCCCATTTACACCTTCATTCCTTCCTTCCACCACGTCTCATATATTCCCTCTTCATCTCCCTTCCTCTTTCCTCCATCCACTCTGCTGCTCACTGCGTTTTCTGTTCTCCATATTCTCCTTTATTTATCTTCCATCCCCTCCTCTCCACCTCGATTCATCCTCCGTCCAGCCAATTTCCACCCTCACTTCAACAAGGCTTTCATCCCCTCTTCACATTTACAACATAGAGAACAAGTGCATAAACAATTATCGGTCACTAAGTAAGAACAGTGGTCAAAGTGATATATATATATATATATATATATATATATATATATATATATATATATATATATATATATATATATATATATATATATATATATATATATATATATATATATATATATATATATATATATATATATATATATATATATATATATATATATATATATATATAGTGAGCAGTGGCCGAACCGGCAGCGTACTGGGTCCACATTCACCGCGTGATGGACGACGCGGGTTCGAATCCCCACGCTACCACCTCGGATTTTTCAGTCAACGCCGAGTGGCTTAAAACTACCCACATGCTGTCCTGAAGACCAACCATCAACCCGGACTCTAGAGGAAGCCGTCCAAGAATCAAGAACGAGTTCCGGGGGCCAGCATGAGGCAATACAAGATGGCGCCACTATAAACACTCGCCTGCGCCAGAACGGGCTGGGCCGACCATCAGTCCCCACCGCGAAGACTTGGGCCGACCATCAGGCCCCACCGGGAAGAAGCCTACCGGCGCAATAGGCCGCAACATAAAAAAAAATAAAGAAAAAAAAAATGAAAACTGCAGAAAAAGAAACTAAAGACAAGTAATACAAAATATACTCGTAACAATAGAAATCAATAATAATGCTGGTGATGATGATGATGATGATAATGATGATGATGATAATAATAATAATAATAATAATAATAATAATAATAATAATAATAATAATAATAATAATAATAATAATAATAATAATAATAATAATAATAATAATAATAATAATAATAATAATAATAATAATAATAATAAAAATAACAAGTACAAGAACATAGGCAAGAAAAAAAATAAGAACAGAAGCAAGAAAGTATAGTAACAACAACAACAAAAACAACTACAACAAATATACTAATAATAAAAATAATGATGATAATAACAATAATAATAATAATAATAATAATAATAATAATAATAATAATAATAATAATAATAATAATAATAATAATAATAATAATAATAATAATAATAATAATAATAATAATAATAATGACAATACAATAATATAATAATATAAACAAAAGTATATTACATAACCATTATCATAACGAAGCATCACAGTCACAACAATTATTAGATTATTGCTACAACCTTCTTTCATTGAGTCATTACTTAGCCTTCAAAGTGTCATTATTTGAAATTAGTCATCATTACCCTGATTGCACGTTGGTTATGTAGAAACAATCCGAAGTTGATTACGGAAGTTAACGCCACTTTCTCTCTCTCTCTCTCTCTCTCTCTCTCTCTCTCTCTCTCTCTCTCTCTCTCTCTCTCTCTCTCTCTCTCTCTCTCTCTCTCTCTCTCTCTCTCTCTCTCTCTCTCTCTCTCTCTGTCCATTTCCTACTTCTTTAACTATTTATAACTCGAGTAAATTGCTTATTTGTCTATTCAATGGCAAAACGTATTAAGATTTTTCCTTTGTGAGTGAGTGAGTGAGTGAATGTGTGTGTGTGTGTGTGTGTGTGTGTGTGTGTGTGTGTGTGTGTGTGTGTGTGTGTGTGTGTGTGTGTGTGTGTGTGTGTGTGTGTGTGTGTGTGTGCGAGCGTGGTCATGTGCGTGTGTTTATTAAAAGCTTATAAGGAAGTTAACCTCAAATTATAAGATCAATGATGGAAAGCGCATACACATACACACTCACACACACACACACACACAATGCGTGCAGGTCTAATGAATTAAAGTTTGTTTGTTTGTTTGTTAGTTTCGCATTGAACAAGGAATTATTCAAATCAGGCGCCAAAAATTAAATAAATCTGACAACTGTACAGAGGTTATAAATTTTGTACGATATATCCAAAATGTTTTTATGATATTTTTTTTCCGCCCGATCATCAACGGCGACGAGGCTGTTATCAATCTTGTCAAGCTAACGGGGCTCACGATGCTGAAAAAAATATGGTTAAAAAGGTAATTATTCTGTCTATCTATCTGCGAGTAACAGATTCATGACAAAGATGATGAAAAGACATATTCATAAATCAAAATGTTCAAAGTCGTTAACAAATAGAAGTTGATACCTGGAAAATAATCAAATATCAACGTTGGCAGAAAAAAAACGAGGAAAACGCTGAACATAAGAACATAAGAACATAAGAACATAAGAACGCAGGAGTCTGCAAGAGGCCGGTAGGCCTGTACGAGGCAGCTCGGTGAAGGAAAATACCAGTTCCTAAAATACCGAAAATGGACTCTGATTAAAGAAACACTAAAGCATAAAAACCATCAAGCAACTCACAGTCTCACACACGTATGAAATATATATTAAACAGACAAGTGATCCGCAAAAGATACATAATTGTTTTTTTTAACAGGAAAGCAAATAAAAAAAGATACAAAAACTAAACCAATGGACTATGCACGACATTTTCCTTCACGCCCCCCCCCCCCACACCCACACCCACAAAGACACCCACAACACGCACCCACACGTACCCACAACACCCACCCAGCCACACACTATCAATAAGGAGAATATATCCTTTGTTCCAGGAGTTAGTGATTAAGTAAGTGTGGTGGTAGGGGTGGGGATGGGGGCGGTGATGGTGGTGGTGGGGTGGTGGGGTTGGTGGGGGTGATGGTGGTGGTGGGGTGGTGGTGCTGTGTCATGGAGAACTCTCGCCTAACTTTCCCGGCCCAAAGTCTGTCCACTCCACCTAAACCCTTCTTGACCTCACTGAAGCCTCCTGAAGCCCATTAAGGCAATTTCAACTCTACTGGAGCCTCCTGAGGCCACCTGAAGTATTGTGACCCTCAGTGAATCCTAATGAATCTCGCCTGACACGCAAAGAGAGGTCAAGCCTGGCACAGTCCGTCAAGCATTGTTAAATCATAGAAAGCCTTGCCAAACGTAGATTCTTTCTGAAACATTTATTTTCCCAAAGTCCCGTGAACCTCCAGTAGCCTCATAAAGCAGGCAAACGCATCGGAAGCCTTTGTATCGCCTCGAGAACTTTCTATTCTTTTTACTTTTTTAGGATGTGTGTTACCCTACCCTCTTGTCCCTCAACTTCGATAAACTTCTATATAGTATCGTCCTCTCTCTACTTCTCTCGTTGATTCACCTTCATTTTTTTCTTTCTTGGAGTCTCAGGTGTCTGGAGGATGCTGGACAGGTAGCTTATAGAGTCCGCACTCCTCTTCCGTCTATGTAAATATAACAATCAGGTTTGCAAGTCTAACACATTATTTCTGAACATTTTTGCTAAAGTTTACAAGGTGTCTTTATACTTCCCTGAGCCTTGAAACAAATTAGGAACGCTACGAAGGTGGTTTTTACCTGGAAATGCTCTATTGAAGGTTCTAAATGTCTATCTTTATAAAGCCCTCCTGAAGACTAAAAATAAAATATTAAGTCCTGCGCCCTACGTAATCTTATCAAACGGTCGAGCCTTATGGAATCTATTTATATGAAGCCTTTGAATGATTTCAGTGGTATGTAAACTCTTGAAAACCATGTTAAAGAGGCATCTCTCTCTCTCTCTCTCTCTCTCTCTCTCTCTCTCTCTCTCTCTCTCTCTCTCTCTCTCTCTCTCTCTCTCTCTCTCTCTCTCTCTCTCTCTCTCTCTCTCTCTCTCTCTCTCTCACACACACACACACACACACACACACACACACACACACACACACACACACACACACACACACACACACACACACACACACACACAGAGGAAGGATGGTGTCTGTCTGGTGTAGGCAACCCTGGCAGTTTCCCTTCAAGCTAAAGATTAATTGGGAAAACAATTTACGATATTTTTTTCCAGTTGCTATAAATTTTTTCTCCATTAGTGCCGTGATAAGTTCCTTGTTGAAGACTGTCCTATTGACGACAATGTTATACTTCGTTGGAGGAGTAGGAACATTTTTTTTTAACATTAAGGGAAACAGCTCAACGGCAAAAAAAAGCCCGCAAATCACTGCTCCTAAAAAAAAAAAAAAGAGTTGAGATGAGTGGCCAAAAGAGAGGTCAATTTCAGGAATATTTCTTTATACACTAAACATTATTCCTCACATATGTTGGAATTCAGGAAATATCACTGACCGACATTTTTTAATGAAAGCTGAAAGCGCGTGCACACACACACACACACACACACACACACACACACACACACACACACACACACACACACACACACACACACACACACACACACATTAGAAGTTTCCGTCTGTGGGAAGGAATCACCCGCATAACAAGTCAAACAACCATTCAACACACGAAACAACAACTTTCATCCACTTCTGCTCCTCCTTCAGTACTCCCAACTTGAAGACTTTCGCCCCCCTAAACACATCGGACCCGGGATAGGCCAGACACTCGTTCCCTGAGGTCTATAGTCTATTACTGGCTTGGAAATTGGAGTAAAAAGACATTTCTCAGCAGTCCGAACCTTCTTACAGCCCTTGCATCAGTTCACTTAACGGCCTGGGGCTTTTCTTTCCTTTTTCTCTACTCTTATGTGGTCGTTGTTCAGTGTATATCATGTGGTTTTCATCTTTGTCTATGAGTTGTTCAAAAAGTACGTCCGCTATCCATTTCTCTTGATACTACAGGTTTCAGAAAAATAGACATTCGCTCACACAGGAGTTCCAGCGTTCTGAAGGCTAATAATGACCTCCGAGCTGCTCTAATCATTCTATAGATGAGACAAAAAAAAGTGCTTCAAGTTTTCATTATATTCATTACATCCTCTCATCGTTCCATCCGTTTAGTGATCACCCTTCTTATTTTCCAGCATCCACTCTGCCTCTTATCCTTCATACGTCCATCCCTTTCCACTCTCTCCCATCCCTTCCTCTCCCTTCTTCACCTTCCGACTTCCCTCCCTCTCCTACTTCCCTTCGTCTCCCTTCTTCACCTTTTCCCTTTTATATCCCTCCCTTCTCTCTCCCTTCCTTACTTCCCCCTCTACCCCTTCTACTGTTCCTCTATTTCTCTCCCCTCCCCTCCTCCATTTTTCACTTTCATCCTCTTCTCCTTTCCATCTTTTTCTCCCTTTCTTCTATTATATCTACCTCTCCCAGCGTATCATACTCAGAGGGATAATAGGAAGAGAAAGGGAAGTTAACTTGAGCCTCCAGCTACGCCCTCTTTCGTAAGACCACAATGTCACACCGTTATCCAATTGATCCGGAGTACGATATATTTTCACAGCTTCCTTTAACACGAATATGGAAACAGAACCTAAATTAATTGAAAAAGCATTATACATTCTGTTAGTTCATCCTTCAAATACATAAATGAGTCGATACTTCAAAAGATCAAATAAATGATTGATGTCATAAAAAAAACGAAGGACGAGATCTTAAAACTAACCAAACTTACCTCATTTCCAAACGATTTTAGTCTACATATACTTCTCAAAACGTTTTACACCGGCAAGGTTTTTTTTTTATCCCGTCCCCGCATTCGCTTCAGGTCGTGACAAAGCTGGAATTCCCATCAGGTTACTATACTCTAAACTTTTGTTCCCCCAAGCATTCCATTTTTTTAACCGTTCTTTCCCCCACCGTTCCGCTTTTTCCCGCCCACTCGTTTCACACTCCCCTTTTGCTACTTCTCTATTTTTCTCCCAATTCCTGACCTCCTTGTTTTCCCCCTATCCGACGCACTTTCCCTGCAAATGACTTTTTTTCCACCACCTCCATTACAAGCTGTTCTTTTCCACGGCCTCAGCGGGTAAGGGCCGGTCGCTCCCCTTAGTAAAGCCGCGTGTATAGGCCGTTAAGGCGCCGTGTCCGCCCTGTAAAAGCCTGTTGAGGGGGTCGTTTTGCTCTCACTCGCTTAAGCTTACACCATGTTCTGTTTACCATCATTTCGTGGTGGTGGTGGTGGTGGTGGTAATGGTGGTGGTGGTAGTGATGGTCGTGGGTGTAGTGGTGATGGTGGTGGTTGTGGTTGTCGGGGTGGTGATGTTGGATGTGTTTGTGTTTATTGACCCTCATTCCTCTATTATTTTATTCGCCTTTATTTATCTAATTCTGTATTTTCATTTTTACGTTCCTCTCTATTCTCCTTATCGAATTTCCTCCTAATTACTGTCTACATAAAATTATACTGCTATCTTTACCCTATTACATGTATTTTATTTTCACCTACCATTACCGTCAGCAACAACTTTTCCATTCTCTTTTCTTCTTCCTCGTCTTCCTCGTTTATCTTCATTCTTTCTCATTTACCAAACAAACTTCAACTCTGTCTCTGCAACGCCCTCCTCCTCCTCCTCCTCTTCCCGACCATGCGACCATTTTAGCAATTTAATTTTCCTTGAGTATCGTCTTAGATTGCCTCTTTGAAAATAAAATTAACGCTTTTGTGGGCGAATAAAAACTACCAAACCTCTCTCTCTCTCTCTCTCTCTCTCTCTCTCTCTCTCTCTCTCTCTCTCTCTCTCTCTCTCTCTCTCTCTCTCTCTCTCTCTCTCTCTCTCTCTCTCTCTCTCTCTCTCTCTCTCTCTCTCTCTCTCTCTCTCTCTCTCTCTCTCTCTCCAACAGAATCGTTTCCTCTGCTTAACTGTCAATACCTCGGTCATGGCTCACGATAACTGTTAATGGGTGATTCTTCTTCTTCTTCTCCTGCTTCTTCTTTTCCTTCTTCTTCTTCTTCATCTTATTCCTCACCATCCCGATCCTTCTTCAGTTCCTTCTCTTCCTCCATCTTATCTTCCGTCACTGTGCGTTAGCTTTCCTACTTCTCTTCCTCTTCATATCCTCCCTCTTATCCTTCTTATGCTCCTCCTCATCTTTCCGCCTACTTCTTTCTCCTCCTCCAGTTCCGTCTCTTCCTTTCAATCCTCTAACTCCTATATCTCCTCCATCTCATCCTTATCCTTCCCATCCTTCTCCTTTCACCTCCCTTCTCCTCAGCATCCTATATCTCATGCTCCTCCTCAGTCTCATCCTCTTATTCCTCCATCATCTCAGCTTCCTCCTCGTTCGGCTCTCACTCCTTCTCCTCCTCCTTCTCCTCCTCCTCCTCCTCCTCCTCTTGCTCCTCTCTGCCTCCATGCATCTCCATCAGCAACCAATTCTAAAACTCACTGTCGATATTCTGACCACAAACTCCATCACAACGGCGCTCTATGCAAACTTGCCTTAGTCCACACTCGCTCCGGCCCTCGTCAGCAGCGCTATAGAAAACTTAGTGCGGTGCTGCGGGCTTAATGGTGTGTGTGTGTGTGTGTGTGTGTGTGTGTGTGTGTGTGTGTGTGTGTGTTACTGGATATTTAATAGTACATTCCAGCTATCTTTATCAGTGTCCTTATTAGTACATTCATATGAAGAGATAGACAAATAACATTTTTTGGAGCTCCATAATTCAATACAATGAGGATTTTTTCAGAAAATAGTATAAGGTCCACTACGTGTTTAGTACCTGTGAAGCCTATTTCTCCCCTTAATTCCTTTACCCTAATGCATTTTTCTTGGTAGCACTGTAACACTATATTTCCTTGACGTCAGAATGATGGTAATATGGTATGTGGTAGGATGGGATATGGTCATGTGGAAGAAAGGTCTGTGTTGAGTCACGCCAATTGAAGACGTCTTGACTAAGCTTCCTTCCTCTCTCCCACCAGCTGTGATCGCCACTGCCGTCGCCGTCAATAGCCCAGCAAGATGGCGATCCTGGAGGTGAACGAGAGCGGGGCGGTGTCCATCCTGTACGAGGAGGATATGAACGTTACCAATCTGGAAGAGAACGTATTGAAGAGCAATGACGTGGGCTACGCTCTCAACATCACGATGCCGCTCTGGGAGATCGTGCTCACCGTTTTCTCCCTGAGCATCATCATCATCTTCATCATCGTCGGTAACGTGCTCGTCATCCTGTCAGTGTTCACGTACCGGCCGCTCCGCATCGTACAGAACTTCTTCATCGTCTCGTTGGCCGTGGCGGACCTGACCGTGGCCGTGTTCGTGCTGCCATTCAACGTCGCCTACAGCATCATCGGCAAATGGATCTTCGGGATTCACCTTTGCGAGATGTGGCTCACCTGCGACATTCTCTGCTGCACGGCGTCCATCCTCAATCTGTGCGCCATCGCCCTCGACCGCTACTGGGCCATCACGGACCCCATCAACTACGCCCAGAAGCGGACCCTGAAGCGCGTGCTGGTGATGATCGGCCTCGTGTGGACTATCAGCGTCATCATCTGTCTTCCGCCGCTCTTCGGATGGAACGACTGGCCGGAGACCTTCACGCTGGAGACCCCCTGCGTCCTCACCCAGGAGAAGGGCTTCGTCATCTACTCCTCGCTGGGCTCCTTCTACTGCCCGCTGCTGATCATGACGCTGGTCTACGTCAAGATCTTCACAGCCACGAGGCGCCGCCTCAGGGAGCGCGCCAACGCCTCGCGCCTCAACCAGATCTCCAACACGTGCCGCGCCAACGTCACACGCGAGGAGGACTCGGTCGTCAGCGAGAACGGCCAGAATGGCTACAACGACACCTGCAAGAAGAAGTTAGTGCAGAAGAAGCGTCGCAGGAAGAAGAAAGCCGGGAAAAGCACCACAGCCACCACCACAACCACCACCACTGCCGGCGGCACCGCCACCACCACGCTCAACACCGCTGGATCCTGTACCACACTCAGCCCGCCGGTGATGGCCGAGAGCTCCGTCACCGAGAATGAGATCAGCAACAACCAGAAGGACGAGTCTTCCCCGACAGAGGAGAAGCACGGGGCGGACGTTGTGGTGAAAGTGAACCCGAAGAGCGGCAGCCAGATACACCAGTTCATCGAAGAGAAGCAGAAGATTTCGTTGTCCAAGGAGCGCCGCGCCGCCCGTACCCTTGGCATTATCATGGGCTCCTTCGTGGTGTGCTGGCTGCCCTTCTCCCTCATGTATGTCATCCTCCCCTTCTGCAGCACGTGTCCGCAACCCAACGATAAAGTGATCAACTTCATCGTCTGGCTCGGCTACATCAACTCCTCGCTCAACCCCGTCATCTACACCATCTTCAATATGGATTTCCGCAGGGCGTTCGCCAGAATCCTCAGGTGCCCCAACGCCACCACACTCTGAGGATCCTCCACCCCCTCACAGGCTCATTCCAACGCCCCTTCCCTCACTCCACTCCTTATCCACCCCCACCCGGGACTTCCAAGTGTATTTGAGGAGATGGAAGTTGTGTCCTCACACTCGTGTCCCCGCACACACTTATCCCAACAACCCGCCTGTCCAGGACTTCCAAGAGTTGAGTTGGTGAAGGAGGAAGTGAACAGACAAACACAGACAGAGCCACGCACGGAAGCAATGAGTGGGAACAATAATAACTATCAATACCAACATCGAGTGGAGTGAAGGAGGCTGCTGTTGCTATTATTTGTGCTAAGAATAGGAGTATAGGTAAGTGTTTCTTCTGTGAAGATACAAAAACTCAAGAGTTTACGTGTTCATGTTGATGGTGGAAAGTAACGATTTTTGTCACTTGTTGATACGATGTGCAGCACAAGGACAGGGTCCACGCGCGCGCGCGCGCGCGTGTGCGTGTGTGTGTGTGTGTGTGTGTGTGTGTGTGTGTGTGTGTAATGAAATATGTTCATGTTGAATGTGTGTATCTGCGAATGTCAAGCATGCATCCATGATAACACACACACACACACACACACACACACACACACACACACACACACACACACACACACACACACACACACACACACACCCACACACACACACAAATACACACACACACACACACACACACACACACACACACACACACACAGTAAATACAAGGTAACAAAACCGAACAATGGGAACAGAAACTTCAAGTAATTGTCACAACCATTGTCAAATCAAGACTAAACACACTGAAAGTGAAAGAGCCAAACAGCCACGGGGTCGGCGGCTCACCCAGGAAACTCCGTCATCACCACCATTACCACCGCCATCGTCACCACCACTGCCACCACCACCGCCGCCGCCGCTGCTGCCATCCTGCTGCCTCGCCCTCAGACCTCCCTTCCTCTAACTCCTAGCGTCCCATTGTTGTTGTTGGTCGCCCGAGGCTCAGAGGCAGTCGGTGCGGCAGGTGGTGAAGGTGCCAGCGTGTAGAATGGACAGACGGCAAGACAGACAGACAGACAGATGAGGTGTGTCCCTAGTCTAAGTACCACTAGTTGTTGTTGAGCCGTCTCGAACAAGTCAAATGTCAAACCTATCGATCTATCACCAAACAACTGACCAATGTGTTTGTACATACGTGTATATAGAAGCTAGGGCAAATATGATTACACTCACACATATCTTTAATATTTATGCATGTTCGTAGATGAGTATATATATAAAAGGCAAAACAATTATATATTTATATTGTATATTCATGCGTATGTATATGTAAATGAATATATGTATGTTTGTCATATGTATACATCTATATTGATGAATATATTTGTATATATGTACAGACACACACGCTAACACACTGTTGTTGACCATGTGAACGTGAGGTGTACAAGGTGTCTGTGGCGCCACGTGTCCGCTACAAAGTGTCCGCCTGTGTTGTCTGTGTAGCCTCTGGAGGGACACATCCATACATATCCTTACACATTTTTACATGCAGCCCTCATCACGGTGTGACGGTGCTCAGATGGAGGGGGTGACAGTGTGCACCGACGGTACCTGTTTACAGCTGCTGCTGTTGCTTTCCCGGTGTGTGTGTGTGTGTGTGTGTGTGTGTGTGTGTGTGTGTGTGTGTGTGTGTGTGTAATAATAATAATAATAATAATAATAATAATAATAATAATAATAATAATAATAATAATAATAATAATAATAATAATAATAATAATAATAATAATAATAATTAACGGTTTAATGATAAAATACATGCAGCCATTGGCTGAAAATAGACATACAAAAAACGTCTAATAGATTTATACACTTAAAATGAGGATAACAAACAAAATGGTCATTAAAGTAGAATCGATGTAAATAAAAGGAAGATGAATGAAATGAATTGATGAAAACGACAAATGAAATGAAATTAGTGCATATGATAGAAGATGAGTGCAATGAAGTGATGAGAACCCAGAAATGGGGACTAGGTATTAAGTGTGTGTGTGTGTGTGTGTGTGTGTGTGTGTGTGTGTGTGTGTGTAAACGACATATAATTATGATCGTACGCACACGAGCTTTTTTGGTGAAGTGAAATATGAAGCAAGGTGTGACGGGAACCTCTCATCCACCTCCCTCCCATATTTTTTCACATTTCTACAAGTCCCTCACCGGAGAGGAAGAACCAAAAACATCCACACACAATATTATAAAGGTTATAACATGAAGACTCTATTAATGTCACGTCGATCCACCCCTCAGTAACATGTACACGAGAAATCGTTGGCATCGGAGGGTCAAAAGGAAAAGTAGAGTGGG
>NW_026111786.1:70000-72500 GCF_024679095.1 Eriocheir sinensis | reverse complement strand
CCTCCTTGCGCCACCTTCAGGTTATAGGTCAAGGTAAACTAGCATCAGACGAGAACACATTTAAGAAGATACACCAATTCTGCATTGGGTAGAGAAAGTTAGGACAATATCAGAGAAGGTTCGTTAAGATATCTTCAAATTTACAACCGAAAAAAAAGCTCAGCAAGGTAAGTTCATGATGGAAAGAAACACAGAAACATAAGTTTAAGTGTATAAGGTCATGGTTTTGCAAGGTGAGAGGAGGCGAGGCAAGGTGGGTTGATTGGTGCGGCCGCAGCCGAAGAATACAGTCGTATCAAGCACAGCATGATGACATCACACGGTTCCTATCTATGACGCTAGACATCTAATTCGAGGCTAGCAAAAGCAAATGCAGCTCGGAGCAACATCAGAGAGGGGCAAACTAAGAAGGAAGCAAAGAATCAAGCGATGGTGAGAGGGTCGCTAGAAGGGAAGGATGAAGAAGGCGAGAGAGAGGAACCAACCAACAGTAGAAGCAAGCAGAACCAAGGAGCAGAACTGTGTGACGTCATGCGCGAACTGCTTCAAAATTAGAACCAAGAGTGAGACGACTGTGTGTTCTTAGACTGTGGTCACGGCAAAATAAAGCTGCGTGATATGTGTAAATATATAAAAAAAGTCACCGTACACTAAACTGACCCAGAAGTCCACCCATGCAACCCCGCCCACTCCATAGCTACAGGAGTTGATTGGCTGGATGGAAAGGGATTGGCGTTGGGAGTTAATGTTACCTTGGAGGGGGAGTGAAGGAGGGGGCGGGATTTCTGGACCAATTAAGGCCCCTTTCATACGAGGATACTTACTAAGGCCCTTTTCACAAGGGGACACTTAGCAGCACTTCTTAGCAAAGCTGCAGCAGCGCTACTCACGCGCGACTCAATTTTAGCAGCGCTGCTTATCATCCTAGAAAGTGACTAGTCTTTTACAGAATATGGGCGTGGAATTAGCAACGTTTCTCAGCAGTGCTGCTAAAATTGAGCAGCGCTGCTAAAAAAGTGGCGCGGCTGCAGCTGCGTGTGAAAGCTCCCATTGAATGCCATGTATCGTGACGAGCAGCGCTACTTTTGTGGTCGCCACCGGCAGCTGAAATAACCACTCAAATCCGTCTGCAGCGCTACTTTTTGTGTTCGTGCCTTCGAGTGAAAGTCTCCATTCATCTCCATTATTTCAGCGGCAGCGCTGCTGCTAAGTGTCCTCTTGTGAAAGGGGCCTCAGTGCACTGTAACTTTTTTTACAAGTGACGTTAATTAGATTGCCTTGAATGTCCAGGTAGTTTAGAAAGGTAGGTTAACTTCGGCGAACCATGGTGAGACTGGGTGCAAATTGGTGCAGTTAGGTTAGGTTAATCATCAGACTGCCATGCATTCTCTCAGATGCACGAGGTTTGGTTGAGGAAAAAAAGGAATAATATGGTTAGGTAAGTCAAGTTATAAGAGACAAGATGAGGTGAGGTGAAGGCAGGTGTAGTTAAGAGAGGCGAATTATAATTTATCTTACAGCATTACACCTGATATGACTTTCAATGGCACATTTCGTTAGGATAAGACAAAGTAGGTAAAGGTGTAGTAAACTGCACTAAAGTTAGGTTAGACCGTGTGCTTGAAGTCAGGTGTTGGTGGGTCAGGTTCATTATCTGACTGGTTTGAATTTCCAAAGGCACAACAGCTCAGGTGGCAAATTAACCAAGGTATACAATGGCGTCTGGGGTGAAATTTGATAAAGTGATGTCAGATTGGGTAATATTGCAAGCACTTCAGTCTGTAATAACATATTCAGCCAACTAGAGTAAATACATGACAATCGTGGAGCTGGAATGTGGCATGAGAGATACAGTTTGAGTTACAATACAATAAACATATATAACAAAACCATAGTAAACTGATATCATACGCTAACGCAATGATATACGTACAATGAACAGCTTTCGGTCACGTGATTTTGTAAAGCAAGGACAATATTTGGCCAAGATATACGGTTACAAACAAAACATAAAAAGGAATATAAAATGACAGAAAAGCAAAAGAAAGGGTAAATAAAAAAATAAAAACTACACCCACGTCTGCTGCAGGGGAGTATAAAAGGAATACTTCGGCCACAATGTTTCACTCTGTATATCTTCGACCCCTCGCATGTTTATTTATTTGGTACTTCCAGGAGACTCGTTCCAGCAAGGTAAGGGTTAGGGGAGTGCTTGGGTGCTCTACTGAATAGTTCGATTATTGCATTACATTATTTATTAGTACGTTAGTTCGTTGGGGGCTGATAGGACACCTGGCCAAATAGAAAGTTCCTTAGTTTTGCTGTGCGGATACGGACCTTTATATTAAGACGTTATACTATGGATTATGCTATCATTTAAGTTTCCTAGGCTGGTTGTCCTCTCTCTCTCTCTCTCTCTCTCTCTCTCTCTCTCTCTCTCTCTCTCTCTCTCTCTCTCTCTCTCTCTCTCTCTCTCTCTCTCTCTCTCTCTCTCTCTCTC
>NW_026111786.1:57500-65000 GCF_024679095.1 Eriocheir sinensis | reverse complement strand
AAAAAAGACAAAAAAGTAACATAATTCGTTTGCCTATATTTCCCTTCCCTTTTTCAAATATTACGAACTCTATCAGTAGTATACGAAAAAAAAAATATTTGGTTTGTTTAATCTTTTTATTTATCACAAACACAATATGCAGGCTACGCACACGAAGCATTCAATGCCAAAATATTCAAGCGGCGTATTGAAAATGACACACTTTCCTTATTTGAATAAAACCCTCTTTTCATCTCTCCTTTCCTACCGTCTCCCGTCTCTCCCCTTCCCTTGCTCTCTCTCCTCCTCCATATCTTTCCTACAAATAAACACTATTATAGGCTCAAACCTCTTCCAGATCCCTTACACACACACACACACACACACACACACACACACACACACACACACACACACACACACACACACACACCACAAACAAACAAATATACATACATACACACACTTGTGGTCTCTCTACCCTCTTCCCTTTCTGATTCCCTCTCCCCTCACCCACCTCCTTCCGAACCCTTGGCCTCCCCACCCCAACCATCTCACCAATCTCTTACCGCACCCCGTCTCCCTTCCGCTACCCAACAATAAATATCCTTGCTCCCCACCTCCCTTTTTCCTACCTCTCTCCCCTTCGCAAATCTCTCCTTCCCTAAAGTTTCCCCTTCGTTTCCCAAGCCAAGATAGATTTACATGCATGGCTGGGGTACACACACACACACACACACACACACACACACACACACACACACACACACACACACACACACACACACACACACACACACACACACACACACACACACACACACACACACACACACACACACATAGACCCATGAAAAATGTGTGGGGCGGTGTGTGCGGGTGGCCATGCATTTATGAGTTTCTCTCTCTCTCTCTCTCTCTCTCTCTCTCTCTCTCTCTCTCTCTCTCTCTCTCTCTCTCTCTCTCTCTCTCTCTCTCTCTCTCTCTCTCTCTCTCTCTCTCTCTCTCTCTCTCTCTCTCTCTCTCTCTCTCTCTCTCTCTCTCTCTCTCTCTCTCTCTCTCTCATGATTCACGAAAGGGAATGAATAAGCGAGTTTTGCTTTCTTCCGAACACCTATCCCCTATTCTTCATCAACACTCAGCTGTCACCTTCTCCTACACTAAACATCCTCGGTCTATCCGTAATAAAATTTAACTCAAAATATCAACTGGAAACTCCATATCTCCTCTCTCACTAAATCAGCTTCCTCGAGGTAAGGCGTTCTGATTCGTCTCCTCCAGTTTTTCTCCCCCGCACAGATACTGTCCATGTACAGGGGCCTTGTCCGCCCTCGTATGGAGTATGCGTCTCATGTGTGGGGGGGCTCCACTCACACAGCTCTCTTGGACAAAGTAGAGTCAAAGGCTCTTCGTCTCATCAACTCCCCTCCTCATACTGACAGTCTTCTACCTCCTAAACTCCGCCGCCATGTTGCCTCTCTTTCTATCTTCTATCGATATTTTCATGTTGGCTGCTCTTCTGAACTTGCTAACTGCATGCCTCCCCCCCCTCCCGCGCCCCGCTGCACTCGACTTTCTACTTTAGCTCATCCCTATACTGTCCTAACCCTTCATGCAAAAGTTAACCAGCATCTTCACTCTTTCGTCCCTTACACTGGTTAACTCTGGAACAGCATTCCTTCGTCTGCATTTCCTCCTGCGTATGACTTGTCCTCCTTCAAGAAGAGTGTATCAAGACACCTCTCCACCCGAAATTGAACTCTCTTTTGGCCACTCTTTACTTTTGTCTATTATGGGAGCGGTGTGTAGCGGGCTTTTTTTTTTCTCTGCACTTTGTTGCCCTTGAACCATCTCCTTTGCTGTAGAAAAAAAAATCTGATGTATCCTTAAATGATGTTAATGGTTCTGCCTTAACTGTTCTTGGCACCATCACTTTGTCACCTTCACATATTATTCCAAGGTATTCAACATTAATTTTTTGTCACCCAAATTTTGCCCTTCAGTGTGATGGACTTTTAGGCATCCAGTCCCTTGTTTCCCAATCTATTGACATATTCCCTAAATGTTTTGGAATTTCTGCAGATGGGATCTTTCACTATGCTATGAACAACCCGAGCCCCCTTCTGAGCCAGACTGCTTCTGCCCTTGTGACTACGGCTCCTGAAGACATCGCAGTCCCCCCACAGGACCCGAGTGTGCCTACGGCCACTACAATGCCTAGTGCCCCATAGGAGAAACGTTCGGCCTCTGGTCAGGACCTTGTTTCTGCTGTTGTCATTAGTGACCAATACATTGGCCCCACTTCATGTGTCCGACTTTCATTTCATTTACCGGATTTTGTTCCTGTCGGCACCCAGGTAATGTCCTTACCTGACACTATGCGCATCCGCCGTCTAGCTTTAGAGTCCACACTCGCTACGGTGCGTCTTGATCATATCAGCGATGCCATAGTCACAAATACTAAGAGTTCGCCAATCACCCTAAAAAATGGTGTGCTTCTGGACACGTACCAGATCCTCGACGAGCCTGTCTCGGAGGACCCACCTGTTCTTTCTGTTGCTAGTGTCAATGAGCACGCAACCACAGCATCCCAGCTTGATGTTATTGCGGAACTTACGCCCCATGTCAGTGTTGTGGATTATCCTGAGAGCAAGTCTCTCCTTTTGCAAACCTTATCAAAATTCCGGCAAGCTATTGCTTTTCCCGGAGAACAACTTGGTGTGACCAAGAGAGTCAGTCACCACATTGCACTGCAATCTGACACTCATCCGTCTTACGTCCCTTCTTCCGTCTGCCACACAACCAACAAGAAGCTAATCAGAGCGCGGTGGAGGACATGTTAGAGAAAGGAGTCATCCAAGAGATCTACTCCCCTTGGAACTCACCTCTTTTTCTTGTACCCCAAAAATATGGCGGCTACCAACCCGTCATCGACTTCAGGAAAGTAAACGCTCTGACGGTCCCTGACCGCTATCCACTTCCTGTCCTAGGTGAATTGCTATGGTCTATTGGATAGGGTAACACAGTTTTCACCAGCCTCGACCTCGTGTCCGGCTTCTGGCAAATACCCTTGGACAAAGCATCACAGGAGATTACTGCCTTCATGACTCCCACAGGTTATTACGAATGGTGTCGCCTGCCCATGGGTCTCTTACTTTCCAGCGTATGATTAATTCTCTTTTTGCTGCCATTATTCACAAAGGTCTCTTTGTATACCTCGATGACCTTATCATTGTCTCTAACGACATTAACTCTCATCTCCAGAAACTAGAAGTTGTTTTTAATAGACTTTCTGAGTCTGGCCTAAAGGTCAAGCTGTCTAAGTGCAACTTCCTTAAGTTTCGAAATTCAGTTTTTGGGTCACCCTGTCGATAAAGATTATATTCACACTGTTGATTCTAAAATCACTGCCGTCAAAGACTTTCCTACACCAAATCTATTGACCATGTTCGCTCTTTTCTAGGTCTTGCTGGTTATTATAGAGCCTTTGTCAAAAACTTTGTGTCTAACGCATCCCCTCTAACGCGTCTTCTAAAGAAGAATGTTCCCTTCGTGTAGAACGACGCTCATCAACAGGGTTTTGATACTCTCGAGCATGCTCTGACACATGCCCCGATCCTAGCGTTTCCTGACTACACCTTGCCTTTTACTATGTGCACAGACGCTTTTTCTGTTGGCATTGGTGCAGTTCTAATGCAGACTGTAGATGGACAACGTCCACATGTCATTGCTTACGGTAGCCGTGTACTTACTGACCCTGAGTCAAGGTACTCTGTAACTCACCTTAAAGCCCTAGCTGTTGTCTGGGCCCTCAAACATTTCAAAGATATTATTTTTAATTATCTTCTCACAGTTTACACTGACCACACTGCAGTTACAACTCTTTTCAGTGGCAAGAATCTCACCGGCCGCTTGGCTAGGTGGTACCTCACCATCCAACAGTTTAACCCAGTGATAAAGTATCTACCGGGTAAAGCCAACACTGTCGCTGACACGTGGTCCCGACATATTCCTGTCGGTGCAGTTTCTGAGGTCCAGAACTTCTCACTTGACGAGCTTAAGACGGGCCAACGCCATGACGCGTTGTGGTATAAAGTCGTCTACGCCCTCGAGTCTGGCAATGACTCAACATTACCTCAATTACCTGTGCCCCTCTCTGCCTTTTCCTTACAGAATGGCATTGTTTGTCGCACAGTGGCCATTAATGGGAGAGACGTTGCTCAGGTTATCATCCCTACTGCTCTGGTGAAAACTGTCCTGCAGCTTCACCATGACGCTCCTCATGCCGGTCACCCCGGACGGGACAGAACCTTTGCTGCGGCTCGTGCTAAATATTACTGGCCTACGGTGAGACTTGACATTGAAAAACATGTTGCGCAGTGTCTGTCCGGTGCACAAACGAAAGGTTTTTCTAAGACTGTTCCAATTTTGGAATATCCGCTATCTGATGAACCTTTTAATGTTGTTGGCATTGATCTGTTACAGCTCCCTTGCAGTCATCAAGGCTCCTCATACGTCCTTGTCTGCGTTGATCACCTCACCCGTTTTGTGGTCATAGCGCCATTACGCGGCAAGTCTGCTACAACAGTCGCTCATGCACTTATCTCTAATCTGATTTGTCCCTACAGGTCTCCTCATGTTCTTCTCAGTAATATTGGGGCAGATTTTAAGAACCAAGTTCTTCGTGACATTTGCCAACATTTTAAAATTAATAAACATTCATTACTGCACATCATCCGGCGTCTAATGGCCTTGTCGAAAGGACCAACAGGAAAATTCTAGAGATTCTCCGTCATTGTCCAGGTCGTTTTCAGGAATCTTGGGAAGATTGGCTACCCCATGTTGCTGCTTGTATTAAACTATTAACAATTCGTTCTACTCCTCCACGGCCAAAGCGCTCCACTACATCCTGTTTGGCTATGACAAAAGACTGCCTTATGATGTCATTCTGCAGACTCCTCGCCCCCTCTGTTCCTTTGACGACTACTCACAGATGCAGCTCCACAGTTTTCAAACTATTCATGCTTCTGTGAGGGATAAGCTTAAAGCTTCCCGCGAGGAGATGCTGCGTAAACAACACCTCCAAGCAAGTCCCATCACCTTCAGTGTTGGAGACTGTGATGAAGCATGTACCTGATCGCTCTTGCAAATTGCTTCCTAAATTTTCAGGCCCTTACCTTATTACTGCAAAGATGCATGGTAATAAATTTAACATTCTTGACCCGGTCAGTCATTGTTCAGAGGTAGTTCACGCTGATAGGCTCAAGCATGTGAGTGTGCCCCTTTCGCCTAACATTCAGCCTCCTATTCCCACTTCTACCTCTGGACCTTCCATTCCTCCCCCATCTGACACTACCTCCTCTTCCTATAGGCAAAAGTTAAGGTCTGCTAGTCGTCTTTTTTAATTTTGTTTTTTCTCATTGTCATGTTTTGTCTTTTTGTTGTGAAGCTTCCACAGATGGCATATTATTTTTGTTATGTACCTTTTTTTTGGCTAAAGGTTCCTCACCTAAGATTGTATAATGGTTCATGTGAGGATACATGCTGGTGGTGGCCGAGCGATATTATGGGGTATATTTATGTATGTTGTTTGAATGTCGCGCCCTGCGAGGTGCCCTGTGCATTTGGCGCGCTTCCTGCCTTCCCGTTCCCGCCAGTGGGGAGCAGACACTCAACTTGAGTCTTGAGAGGGCGTACAGCTCCGCC
Organism: Eriocheir sinensis; assembly: GCF_024679095.1. Lineage (NCBI taxonomy): Eukaryota > Metazoa > Arthropoda > Malacostraca > Decapoda > Varunidae > Eriocheir > Eriocheir sinensis. The sequence continues at coordinate 59,315 of NW_026111786.1, read as the reverse complement.
CTCGCTTTCCTGTACCCTAATAAACTTAAGAATAGGAGCAGGGCCTATTCTTTACAACCCACCAGTACATACGGTGGCAGCTACACCTCCACCACTACAATAATAATAGTAATAATAATAATAATAATAATAATAATAATAATAATGATAATAATAATAATAATAATAATAATAATAATAATAATAATAATAATAATAATAATAATAATAATAATAATAATAATAATAACAATAATAATAATGAGAATAATTATATTACTGTTACTAAAATTACAAACTACTGCTACAATTACTACTTACTACTACTACAACTACTACAACTACTACAACTACTACTACTACTACTACCACTAATACTACTAATACTACTCGGGCAATGGATGTCGACATGATTCTTTATCTGTTATTAGTATTATTAAGTTAACTTCCATGATGCACTCCAAGCTGGTGGTGGTGGTGGTGTTGGTGGTGGTGGTGATAGCGGGTAAGGGGGTGGTGGCGGCGATGATGCTGACGTTGGGGGTGGCAGCGGCGGCGGCTGTGGTGGTGGTGATGGTGGTGGTCGTGGTGGGAATAAAATGTGCCAACTCCAATAAATGACTATTTTTAAAGCTGAGAGAGAGAGAGAGAGAGCATCCGGGTGTAAACGAAATCTGACCCTACAAACCTCAAATAAACATGATTTAACGCCTGAAGGGTCGCTGCCTCGCCAGGGGTTCGCACGGCAGGAGGAGGAACGGGGGGGACAGGTGTGTTTTTACCTGAGTCAAGTTACACAAATGGAGTTAATATATCGCACGTAACATTAGGTACTCCGAAGTATACTACAACGCTCGGTATAAGTTGCGGTACTGACCTGTATTTTGACGACTCATCACTATTTTCTTTACAGGGGCAGTAATTTGCAGGCTTTTTTGCTTTCATTTAGTTTTACCCTTGAGCTGCCTCCTTACTTACTCTCTTACCCAACAGACAGCTTGACACGTGCATGGTGTTACACGAGACAATGCTATTTTTTTTCTGTTGTATTTTTGCATTAGATTTTTCAAAATACACGACCCTCCCTGTTTTATTTATCGGCTAACAAACCACTCTATTCTCTCCGCCATGACACACGTTGCCCCTCCGGAATCAATGTTCACTTCGCCCACTGCCCCGGAGAATCATGCATGCACCGGGTTCACATACATGTACGAGCCAGGAATAATGAATGCTAGATTGAGGGAGGGATACAAACTATTCGGTACTGCAAGATATTTTTTTTTCTGGATGCAGAGGGTCGGAAATTTATATATAAAAAAAAAAAAAAACATTCGGGATCACTGCAAAAATATTACTATACCTAATTTTCCTGAATTTTTACTACCTTAAAAAAGCTGTGCAGTCCAGAAATTCTATTCCCATTTCTCTTTTTTATTGCCCTCCCTCGAGGACGACGATGATGTCTGCCTGTCCATATGTCTGTATGTTAATGTTTGTCCGTCTCTCCGTTAGTAGAACTTCTCATACACAGATTGGTATTTAGCCACCAAATAAAAGAGAACATTCCAAGGTGAATACCCCAAACTCATAACTTTTGAAGAAAAAAAAACGAAATAAAGAGAAGTATCACGACACCTCTCCTTCCGAAATATAACTCCTTTTTGGCCATTTATCTATACATTATTTTGCACGGGCAGCACATAACGGGCTATTTTTCTTATTTATATTGGCCCTTGAGTTATTTCCTTTGCTGAATGAAAAACTACTTGATGGCGAAAACATACGGTAACAACTGGCAACAGATGGGTGCGGGCAGTTGCACGGAAAAACCCG